>NW_026986175.1:0-5578 GCF_018555375.3 Anguilla rostrata
TCCAGTGCTGAGTTAGAGCTGCAGTAAGAGGATGAATTTAACTGGAAGCTCAGTCTCCATGTGCTGTGAGTTAGAGCTGCAGTAAGAGGATCAGTTTAACTGGAAGCTCTGTTTCCATGTGCTGTGAGTTAAAGCTGCAGTAAGAGGATGAGTTTAACTGGAAGCTCTGTCTCCATGTGCTGTGAGTTAGAGCTGCTGTAAGTGGATCAGTTTAACTGGAAGCTCTGTCTCCATGTGCTGTGAGTTAGAGCTGCAGTAAGAGGATGAGTTTAACTTGAAGCTCTGTCTCCATGTTTGGTGAGTTAGAGCTGCAGTAAGCGGATGGGTTTAACTGGAAGCTCTGTCTCCATGATTTGATCACAGGGTCCAGGAGGATCGAGCAGGGTCACCTGTACCCAGCTGTCTGTCTATGAAGAGTGATCGTTCAATGGATAATCCAGTTAACTTCAAAGGGGAATTCACAGCTGATTCAAGGTAATTACACAGGTTCATACTGACACTACTGTTTAATTCTACTTCAATCTGGCTGGTATCGTTCACGTGTAGGTGGGGGTATTATGTCACTTTCAGATGTGCAGTGAGTTAGAGCTGCAGTAAGAGGATGAGTTTAACTGGAAGCTCTGTCTCCATGTTCTGTGAGTTAGAGCTGCAGTAAGAGGATGAGTTTAACTGGAAGCTCAGTCTCCACGTGCTGTGAGTTAGACCTGCAGTGAGGTGATGGGTTTTAATTGAAGCTCAGTCTCCATGTGCTGTGAGTTAGAGCTGCAGTAAGAGGATGAGTTTAACTGGAAGCTCTGTCTCCATGATTTGATCACAGGGTCCAGGAGGATCGGGCAGGGTCACCTGTACCCAGCTGTCTGTCTATGAAGAGTGATCGTTCAATGGATAATCCAGTTAACTTCAAAGGGGAATTCACAGCTGATTCAAGGTAATTACACAGGTTCATTCTGACACTACTGTTTAATTCTACTTCAATCTGGCTGGTATCGTTCACGTGTAGGTGGGGGTATTATATCACTTTCAGATGTGCAGTGAGTTAGAGCTGCAGTAAGAGGATGAGTTTAACTGGGTGCTCTGTCTCCATGTGCTGAGTTAGAGCTGCAGTAAGAGGATGAATTTAACTGGAAGCTCAGTCTCCATGTGCTGTGAGTTAGAGCTGCAGTAAGAGGATGAGTTTAACTGGAAGCTCTGTTTCCATGTGCTGTGAGTTAGAGCTGCAGTAAGAGGATGAGTTTAACTGGAAGCTCTGTCTCCATGTGCTGTGAGTTAGAGCTGCAGTAAGAGGATGAGTTTAACTGGAAGCTCTGTCTCCATGTGCTGTGAGTTAGAGCTGCTGTAAGTGGATCAGTTTAACTGGAAGCTCTGTCTCCATGTGGTGTGAGTTAGAGCTGCAGTAAGAGGATGAGTTCAACTGGAAGCTCTGTCTCCAGGTGGTGTGAGTTAGAGCTGCAGTAAGAGGATGAGTTTAACTGGATGCTCTGTCTCCCTGTGCTTTGAGTTAGAGCTGCAGTAAGAGGATGAATTTAACTGGAAGCTCAGTCTCCATGTGCTGTGAGTTAGAGCTGCAGTAAGAGGATGAGTTTAACTGGAAGCTCTGTCTCCATGTGGTGTTAGTTAGAGCTTCAGTATGAGGATGAGTTTAACTGGAAGCTCTGTCTCCACGTGCTGTGAGTTAGAGCTGCAGTAAGAGGATGAGTTTAACTGGTAGCTCAGTCTCCACGTGCTGTGAGTTAGACCTGCAGTGAGGTGATGGGTTTTAATTGAAGCTCAGTCTCCATGTGCTGTGAGTTAGACATGCAGTGAGGTGATTGGTTTTAATTGAATCTCAGTCTCCATGTGCTGTGAGTTAGAGCTGCAGTATGCGGATGGGTTTAACTGGAAGCTATGTCTCCGTGATTTGATCACAGGGTCCAGGAGGATCGAGCAGGGTCACCTGTACCCAGCTGTCTGTCTATGAAGAGTGATCGTTCAATGGATAATCCAGTTAACTTCAACGGGGAATTCACAGCTGATTCAAGGTAATTACACAGGTTCATTCTGACACTACTGTTTAATTCTACTTCAATCTGGCTGGTATCGTTCACGTTTAGGTGGGGGTATTATGTCAATTTCAGATGTACAGTGAGTTAGAGCTGCAGTAAGAGGATGAGTTTAACACCAGCCAGACCTTTCCGTTCTGCCACCTCTGGATGCTTGGCACCTGCCCCTCTTTGTGTCTGTACTTCCCGCTCCCGTCTGCTGTCTGTCCTGGCCCCTCACTGGTGGAATGACCTCCCCGTGGCGGTCAGAACAGCAGAGAATCTGACTACCTTCAAACGCAGACTAAAGACTCATCTCTTCAGGCTGCACCTCTCCCCACCCCTCCCTAGCCTATAGTTTAGCTCAATGTACCTAGTTAGGCTAATACGATCATGTTAGTTTTTGTTTGGCAGGATTGTTTTTGTCTGATTCTGATTAGGCAAATGTGATTTCAGTGCTAGTTTGTTCTTGGCAGGTTTGTTTTTTTGTTTGCTGGAGAGGTTACTCTACAGGGTTGGAGTCCTGATCTATGTGGTCACTTCTGGCACTACGATCTTTACTTCGCTCTAGTGTGTTTCTTTTGCACCTCTGCACCTTGAACTAATGCACTTGTTGTACGTCGCTCTGGATAAGAGTGTCTGCTAAATGCCTGTAATGTAATGTAATGGATGCTCTGTCTCCATGTGGTGTGAGTTAGAGCTGCAGTAAGAGGATGAGTTTAATTGGCAGCTCTGTCTCATGTGCTGTGCGTTAGAGCTGCAGTAAGAGGATGAGTTTAACTGGAAGCTCTGTCTCCATGTGCTGTGAGTTAGAGCTGCAGTAAGAGGATGAGTTTTACTGGATGCTCTGTCTCCATGCTCTGATAGAGCTTCAGTAAGAGGATGAGTTTAACTGGAAGCTCAGTCTCCACGTGCTGTGAGTTAGAGCTGCAGTAAGAGGATCAGTTTAACTGGAAGCTCAGTCTCCACGTGCTGTGAGTTAGAGCTGCAGTAAGAGGATGAGTTTAACTGGAAGCTCTGTCTCCATGTGCTGTGAGTTAGAGCTGCAGTAAGAGGATGAGTTTAACTGGAAGCTCTGTCTCCATGTGCTGTGAGTTAGAGCTGCAGTAAGAGGATGAGTTTAACTGGAAGCTCTGTCTCCATGTTCGGTGAGTTAGAGCTGCAGTAAGAGGATGAGTTTAACTGGAAGCTCTGTCTCCATGTGCTGTGAGTTAGAGCTGCAGTAAGAGGATGAGTTTAACTTGAAGCTCTGTCTCCATGTGCTGTGAGTTAGAGCTGCAGTAAGAGGATGAGTCTAACTGGATGCTCTGTCTCCATGTGGTGTGAGTTAGAGCTGCAGTAAGAGGATGAGTTTAACTGGAAGCTCTGTCTCCACGTGCTGTGCGTTAGAGCTGCAGAAAGTGGATGAGTTTAACTGGAAGCTTGATCTCCACGTGCTGTGAGTTAGAGCTGCAGTAAGCAGATGAGTTTAACTGGAAGCTCTGTCTCCATGATTTGATCACAGGGTCCAGCAGTCGCTGGAGTACGGCTCTTTTGAAGAGACGGGTTCAGATAAATTATCTTCCGCAAAAAAGGTATGAGATCTTTTTTTCTAGTTTTTAATGGGTTATGTCTTTTCTTTGTGCAGTACATTTATTTGAGTATATATAATGCCTATTTAATATGGTGCAAGGGTAATGTTTACAAGTGCCTATCATTGCCACTAACATTATTAACATATTGCACCTTTTTTGTATTATTCATGACCATCCAAAGTGGAATATCATATGAACACAATAAACCAGCATTTTACTTAAACATTTAAAATATGTAATAAAAAATGCTCTATTTTAATAATCTTAGCGTATAATAAAGCACGTGGCACACATATATTTAGGTTGTGTCCAAACCCACTTATACTGGTTTAACAGTGGATTATTTGAGCGCAATGTAAGGCACAATGTTCCAATGGACTGAACTTATTGCCTTAATTTATAGGTGCTCCTTGGGCATAAACATGTTATAAACCAGTCAGCATATCATCTCTCATTTCCTCTAATAGCCACCTGCACTTGCACCTTGGTGGATTGATAATATAATGGTGGATTTAAAAAGACTTAGAAAAGACAGATTTACCTCTGTCATAAAAGACCTGTTTCTATGCGAGTCCATTAAAATTCGGAGATCTAAAAAAAACAACCATCATGCACAGTGAATCCCGCAGACCATATTTGAAAATAAATCATAAAAAGGTGATTTAAAATGTCGAAATAAATGCAGTATTCGCTGGGCAATGTTGTGGATTTTTTCAATCAAATAAACCATTCTGTCTGCTTGGCTGGCTATAGATGAAGCTGCTCTTCTGCCAGCTGATTCCTCCTCGCCCGTGCTGCTGGGGTATCTCGGTTCATTAATATGCATCAGCACATTCAGTTCACCATCACGCCTTCTAAAGTCCTGTAATGTGTCCTTGTTTATGTCTGACACATCCATGACTTTGGCAACGTTATGCAACACACAACACGCCACAAAGAATATTCAGGCCTTCTGAGGGCTGTATTGTAATGTTCCACCTGACTTATGCTAACATCTGAAGTGTATTTTCAGCATTCCAAACGTCCTCTCTATTGGGCTACAGTACATGTTTTTGTGAGTTTTCGACTGAATGACTGTTCACACACTATTATATTATCTTCAGCTGTGTCTTTAAAGGATAGCCATTGTCCCCTAACAGCCACCCCTCCAGGAGGGCGATTCCCCTAGAAGACTGCAGGAATGAGAGTTGGCCAATATAAATGAGTCATGTCTTTATCCAGGATAATTTACGGATGCATGTGTAACCTTACACATAGCATCGTAAAAATTCACTGTTATGGTTCATGAATTATGGCCCATTTTATTTGTTGTGTTAATTTATTATTGTGATACAGCACACCTCTTCGTGTATTTATTTTACACTGATACAGCACACCTCTTCCTGTGTTTATTTCAGTCTCTCCTGCTCACTCTGATGAAGCTGAAGAAGGATGAGAAGTTGAAACTGTTTCAGAGCCATCTGAGTCAGGATTGCCCGGAATGCTGTCTTGACGATCAGTTTATGAAGTTTATTAATGAATTGTTCGACAGTCGTGAAGTTGATGATTACCCTGAATGCATTGAGAGAGAGCAGGAGGATCCTGAGGCTGTGTGCATAGTTGAGAAGTTGCTGGAGACTTGTGGCAGTGAGGGGTTTCTGAAGATCACACTCCACATCCTGAGGAAGATGAAGCAGAAGGAGCTCGCTGAGCACAGTAAGAGCTTTCTCTCATTGCTACTGTGTGTCAATTAGAATTTTGATATGAGTTTAGATAGCAAATCTAACAGTGATCAATGTTCTGATTTACAGCATCTACACTTTCATAATACTGTTTTACATTGACAATATTTCATACTGTAAATAAAAGGCCAAAAATAACATTTATTCATTTTACATTTAAATTTATTAACATATTGCCTCAAGCAGTTATTACAGGGACAAGGAAATTAACTAGATTAAATGTCCCTGTTTAAAGGCAGAATCTTGTGCTCAAAAACCAGTAACT
>NW_026986176.1:0-5458 GCF_018555375.3 Anguilla rostrata
AGATTTAAGTTTTATTTAACCATAGTGTCAGTACAAACATGTTTCCTTACCTTCGATCACCTGTGAACTCTCCTCTGAAGTTGTATGGAAGAGGCATTGAATGATCACTCTTCATAGACAGACAGCTGGGTACAGGTGACCCTGCCCTCTCTACCCGGACCCTGTGAACAAACATGGAGACAGAGCTTCCAGTTAAACTCATCCTCTTACTGCAGCTCTAAATCACAGCACAAGGAGACAGAGCTTCCAGTTAAACTCATCCTCTTACTGCAGCTCTAACTCACAGCACATGAAGACAGAGCTTCCAGTTAAACTCATCTTCTTACTGCAGCTCTAACTCACAGCACATGGAGACAGAGCTTCCAGTTAAACTCATCTTCTTACTGCAGCTCTAACTCACACCACATGAAGACAGAGCTTCCAGTTAAACTCACCATCTTACTGCAGCTCTAACTCACAGTAGCTACATGGAGACAGTGCTTCCATTTAAACTCACACTCTAACTGCAGCTTTAACTCACAGCACATGGAGACAGAGCTTCCAGTTAAACTCATCCTCTTACTGCAGCTCTAACTCACAGCACATGAAGACAGAGCTTCCAGTTAAACTCATCATCTTACTGCAGCTCTAACTCACAGCACATGGAGACAGAGCTTCCAGTTAAACTCATCTTCTTACTGCAGCTCTAACTCACAGCACATGGAGACAGAGCTTCCAGTTAAACTCATCTTCTTACTGCAGCTCTAACTCACACCACATGAAGACAGAGCTTCCAGTTAAACTCACCATCTTACTGCAGCTCTAACTCACAGTAGCTACATGGAGACAGTGCTTCCATTTAAACTCACACTCTAACTGCAGCTTTAACTCACAGCACATGGAGACAGAGCTTCCAGTTAAACTCATCCTCTTACTGCAGGTCTAATTCAATACAACCGTGGGTCATTACCTTTGATCACCTGTGACCACTCCTCTTAAGTTGTATGGATGAGTCATTGAACGGTCACTCTTCATAGACAGACAGCTGGGTACAGGTGACCCAGCCCTCGCTACCCGAACCCTGTGAACAAAACATGGAGACAGAGCTTCCAGTTAAACTCATCCTCTTACTGCAGCTCTAACTCACAGCACATGGAGACAGAGCTTCCAGTTAAACTCATCCTCTTACTGCACCTATAACTCACAACACATGGAGACAGAGCTTCCAGTTAAACTCATCCTCTTACTGCAGCTCTAACTCATAGCACATGGAGACAGAGCTTCCAGTTAAGCTCATCGTCTTACTGCAGCTCTAACTCACAGCACATGGAGACAGAGCTTCCAGTTAAACTCATCCTCTTAATGCAGCTCTAACTCACAGCACATGGAGACAGAGCTTCCAGTTAAACTCATCCTCTTATTGCAGCTCTAACTCACTGCACATGGAGACAGAGCTTCCAGATAAACTCATCCTCCTACTGCAGGTCTCTAACTCACAGCACATGGAGACAGAGCTTCCAGTTAAACTCATCGTCTTTCTGCAGCTCTAACTCACAGCACATGGAGACAGAGCTTCCAGATAAATTCATCCTCTTACTGCAGCTCTAACTCACAGCACATGGAGACAGAGCTTCCCGTTAAACTCATCCTCTTACTGCAGCTCTGACTCACACCACATGGAGACAGAACTTCCAGTTAAACTCATCCTCTTACTGCAGCTCTAACTCATAGCACATGGAGACAGAACTTCCAGTTAAGCTCATCGTCTTACTGCAGCTCTAACTCACACCACATGGAGACAGAACTTCCAGTTAAACTCATCCTCTTACTGCAGCTCAAACTCTTAGCACATGGAGACAGAGCTTCCAGTTAAACTCATCGTCTTACTGCTGCTCTAACTCACAGCACATGGAGACAGAGCTTCCAGTTAAACTCATCCTCTTACTGCAGCTCTAACTCATAGCACATGGAGACAGAGCTTCCAGTTGAACTCATCGTCTTGCTGCTGCTCTAACTCACAGCACTTGGAGACAGAGCTCCCAGTTAAACTCATCCTCTTACTGCAGGTCTAATTCAATACAACCGTGGTTCATTACCTTTGATCACCTGTGACCACTCCTCTTAAGTTGTATGGATGAGTCATTGAACGGTCACTCTTCATAGACAGACGGCTGGGTACAGGTGACCCAGCCCTCGCTACCCGAACCCTGTGAACAAAACATGGAGACAGAGCTTCCAGTTAAACTCATCCTCTTACTGCAGCTCTAACTCACAGCACATGGAGACAGAGCTTCCAGTTAAACTCATCCTCTTACTGCAGCTCTAACTCACAGGACATGGAGACAGAGCTTCCAGTAAAAATCATCCTCTTACTGCAGCTCGAATTCACAGCACCTGGAGACTGAGCTTCCAGTTAAACTCATCCTCTTACTGCAGCTCTAACTCACAGCACAAGGAGACAGATCAACCAGTTAAACTCATCGTCTTACTGCTGCTCTAACTCACAGCACTTGGAGACAGAGCTCCCAGTTAAACTCATCCTCTTACTGCAGGTCTAATTCAATACAACCGTGGGTCATTACCTTTGATCACCTGTGACCACTCCTCTTAAATTGTATGGATGAGTCATTGAACGGTCACTCTTCATAGACAGACAGCTGGGTACAGGTGACCCAGCCCTCGCTACCCGAACCCTGTGAACAAAACATGGAGACAGAGCTTCCAGTTAAACTCATCCTCTTACTGCAGCTCTAACTCACAGCACATGGAGACAGAGCTTCCAGTTAAACTCATCCTCTTACTGCAGCTCTAACTCACAGCACATGGAGACAGAGCTTCCAGTTAAACTCATCCTCTTACTGCAGCTCTAACTCACAGCACCTGGAGACAGAGCTTCCAGTTAAACTCATCCTCTTACTGCAGCTCTGACTCACACCACATGGAGACAGAGCTTCCAGTTAAACTCATCTTCTTACTGCAGCTCTAACTCACAGCACATGGAGACAGAGCTTCCAGTTAAACTCATCCTCTTACTGCAGGTCTAATTCAATACAACCGTGGGTCATTACCTTTGATCACCTGTGACCACTCCTCTTAAGTTGTATGGATGAGTCATTGAAAGGTCACTCTTCATAGACAGACAGCTGGGTACAGGTGACCCAGCCCTCGCTACCCGAACCCTGTGAACAAAACATGGAGACAGAGCTTCCAGTTAAACTCATCCTCTTACTGCAGGTCTAACTCACAGCACATGGAGACAGAGCTTCCAGTTAAACTCATCCTCTTACTGCAGCTCTAACTCACAGCACATGGAGACAGAGCTTCCAGTTAAACTCATCCTCTTACTGCACCTATAACTCACAACACATGGAGACAGAGCTTCCAGTTAAACTCATCCTCTTACTACAGCTCTCTAACTCCGACCACATGGAGACAGGAACTTCCAGTTAAGCTCATCGTCTTACTGCAGCTCTAACTCACACCACATGGAGACAGAGCTTCCAGTTAAACTCATCCTCTTACTGCAGCTCTAACTCATAGCACATGGAGACAGAGCTTCCAGTTAAACTCATCATCTTACTGCAGCTCTAACTCACAGCACATGGAGACAGAACTTCCAGTTAAACTCATCCTCTTACTGCAGCTCTAACTCACAGCACATGGAGACAGAGCTTCCAGTTAAACTCATCCTCTTACTGCAGCTCTAACTCACAGCACATGGAGACAGAGCTTCCAGTTAAACTCATCCTCTTACTGCAGCTCTAACTCACAGCACATGGAGACAGAGCTTCCAGTTAAGCTCATCGTCTTACTGCAGCTCTAACTCACAGCACTTGGAGACAGAGCTTCCAGTTAAACTCATCCTCTTGCTGCAGGTCTAATTCAATACAACCGTGGTTCATTACCTTTGATCACCTGTGACCTCTCCTCTTAAGTTGTATGGATGAGTCATTGAACGGTCACTCTTCATAGACAGACGGCTGGGTACAGGTGACCCAGCCCTCGCTACCCGAACCCTGTGAACAAAACATGGAGACAGAGCTTCCAGTTAAACTCATCCTCTTACTGCAGCTCTAACTCACAGCACATGGAGACAGAGCTTCCAGTTAAACTCATCCTCTTACTGCAGCTCTAACTCACAACACATGGAGACAGAGCTTCCAGTTAAACTCATCCTCCTACTGCAGGTCTCTAACTCACAGCACATGGAGACAAAGCTTCCAGTTAAACTCATCATCTTACTGCAGCTCTAACTCACAGCACATGGAGACAGAACTTCCAGTTAAACTCATCCTCTTACTGCAGCTCTAACTCACAGCACAAGGAGACAGATCAACCAGTTAAACTCATCCTCTTACTGCAGCTCTAACTCACAGCACATGGAGACAGAGCTTCCAGTTAAACTCATCCTCTTGCTGCAGCTCTAACTCATAGCACATGGAGACAGAGCTTCCAGCAAAACTCATCCTCTTTCTGCAGCTCTAACTCACAGCACATTGACTCTCTGATTCATGCATTTTTACCTCTTTCTCGCAGGGCCGTGGGTTCCATCGTCAGTCTCGGTCTCCTCTGAGGAACTCATTTTAGAAACAGCGCCCCCTGTCTCAGGACACCTGAACACACCAGATCAGATTCACAAGTGGGTTCTGACCCAAATTGGCAGACCTGTAAATACACACAAGAACAACACGATAACGCACAGACATAATACAAAGAGACAGACACACACATCAAATCTCATAGACCAGACAGGGACAAATCTGGAAATTAACTGAGCCATAAACTTGTACAGTAATACAATTCCTTCCAAAATATTCTGCACCCATGATAACAATTACTAAGACCGTTCAATATAAGGATTACCAGTGCTGAGGTATATTTTCATTGTCCAACATACGGAATATATTCAATGATTTAATGGAAACTACCAAAATGACACCTTTCTCAGATGATACAACAATTTTACAAAAATTGTGCTTCACATCTATTGGCACCCCTGTATTTGGTACTGTGCGCACCCTCCCCTCGCAGGGATAATGGCACTGAGTCTTTTTACATAACGTCTTATAAGACCAGAGAACACATTGGGAGGGATCTTAGACTCTTCCTCCACCCACAATCTTTCCAGATCCTGATGTCTTTGTTGATCCGTGCTTATGGGCTGTGCTGTTCAATTGAGTCACAGGTTTTCAGGGAGTTTCAGCAGTCTTTAGACTGTTGTAGCCATTGCACAATGATGCTTCTGCATCATTAACCTTTTTATTTGTGGATTTTAACGTGAATTTGGGGTCATTGTCTTGCTGAAAGATCCACTAGTTTCAGTCTGCTGGCAGAGGTAGTCAGGTTTAGGGCTAAATTGTCCTGGTACTTGGGTAGAGTTCACAATGCTGCTTTCCTTAACAAGGGCCCCAGGACCAGTGTGAGCAAAGTAGCCCCGTAACATTAAAGATCCACCACCGTATTTTTCTTTTCAGTATAT
>NW_026986177.1:0-8897 GCF_018555375.3 Anguilla rostrata
TATTTTAATATACAGCATAGAAATATTTACATATGTTACTATCAAATACAAAAGCAGTTATGAGTGACAACATTGCTAGCACTCTGTAGATCTACTTGCTAGGAAGGCTGCTTGGATGAATCATAGCATTTGTGTTTTTTATTGAGCTGATTTCACCATGTTTCCTCTCTCTGCAGAGCCCAAGCCTGTCTGTGTCTACAATAAAACAGAATATCAGGTGAGAATCCATTATTTGAAATTGTATAATGTATATAATTAATGTATAATGTAAACATTATGTACAAATTATTAACATAAAAAATTCTAAACATAAAATAAATAAATATGTTCAGATGTCTGAGGTATGCTTGTGGTTAGAGTGAGCATATGCTCATATTGGTCATCTCTGTTAAAGTGTGGAGGTGTGCATATTGATGGTCTCGCTGAAAGAGAGTATGTATGTATACTGGTTGCATCGGGCTGCATTCTCCTCTGTCCCAGGGGTTTAACTGCACCTCTGTTGTGTTCTATTGCAGCCAGGAGCAGTTGTTCCCTCAGACAAGTGCGAGGATTGCAAATGTGGCTCCACTGTAGATCCGGACACTAAACTCCATTCTGTCGAGTGCACCCCAGTGAAGTGTGATGAGAGCTGCAAGCTGGTAGGTACCAAGGTTCACACAGTGCAAGAGTGCCTAAAAACTGATGTGAAGGATGTGTTAAAAAAACATCTTCACCTTTCATTTTCAACTGGGCCTTTGCATTGAAGAAATTCCCAGCATGTCACAATAGATGCATAAATAAATTTCTTTCTAAACTTAATTCCATAACACATTTGTTGCCTGTCCGAATTCGTTTTCAGCTGAGAAGTTGCCTTTGACAGGAATCCACTGAACCAATTAACTTATTTTTAATTGGTGCAGTGGATTACTTATTATTGCTGATAACTCTACAAACAATTTGGCAGTGCTGTTCTTTTTGAACCTCACCAATTCATCATTTTTGTGTTGAACAGACTTGGGTTTTTGACTGTGTGTTTTTTTGTGTGCAAATCTCCTGCAGGGCTCTGAATACGAGGCTGTGCCCGGTGAGTGTTGTGGCAAGTGTGTGGAGAAGAACTGTGTTGTTATGTTACCTGGCAACACAACACAAATCCTTGAGGTGAATGACCAATTCTTACACCAATGTACAAATCATACAAAATCAGCGATTTTCCATATTGGCTTCTTAAAGAGAGCCATCTCTTATTGGTTTTGCTTGTTGGGTGTTCCCCTTGAAAAAGGGATCATTTCTTTTGATTGGTTCAGTTTATTGTTGATATCCGGTTTAACAGAATTCTGTAATCTCAAAAAGTGCATGCTTTTCTTCTATCTGACTGCTTATCAGATGCCTACTCATGTATGTATAATAAAATTAATTAATTATTCATGACATTAATGAAATTGGCCAATGGAAGTGAGTTGGTTGTTGGGTATAGCTGTCTGAGCACTTTCGACAGCAACAGCTGAAATCACATTTACAGCTGATCACTTTCTGTATGACTGCAGACATTTCTAAATGTAAAATACATCTATTATCATTTAACGTGTAGTCTGATTTTGCATTGCCATATAGTTGCAGTTACGTAGGATTTTGAGATAGTAGTCAAATTTTTACATTTTTACTGCACACTCAGAGGCTAACTATTTTCCATCTCACAGCCCGGCCAGATCTGGACACCTCCAAATGACAAGTGTTCAAAGTACAAATGTGAGAAGATAGAGGATCAGCTGGTTCCTGTTGAAGTGAAAATGGTCTGCCCTGAATTCAACCCAGAGAACTGCATTCCTGTGAGTTTCAAATCAGTAGCAAGGCCCTGATATCATGTGAAAGCAGATGGTGCAAAGGAATTTCCCAGAGCAGTTTTCCAGAAACAAACTATTGATAAATTACCGAGCTTATAACAAATAACTTATTAACAATCTCGGAATTTTCAGTATTCATAGTATCAATATCCATAATAAAAGTAATTTTCTTCAGCATAGAAATTCCTATAAAAATGAAGTTGCCACAAGTATTATGTATTAAAGAGCAACTGAAAATCCCTGTCAGCGCAAAGTCATTGTAATCATACCTGTATTTTACCACAGGGCACTGAAAAAACTGATGAAGATGGATGTTGCGAAACCTGTAAGTAACAAAATTATTCATTATCTTTGTTTCAATCTGACATAACTTTTGTCAACAAATTCCTACCACATACAGTGAACATCATAATTTTTGGGACAAATACATTATTTTTTGCTGGACCGCGGGGCCAGCCCAACAAACGCTAATGTCTGTGAATGAGTGAGTGACTGAGTGAGTGAGTGATGAAGTTACACCATCGGTCGGCCGGATCACGTTTGTTAGGTCCAGCCATATACTAGGTTTTAACCTGGTCTTGTTTTAACTGATGTGGCTGTACTCCACAATTTTAATTGTAATCAAACAATTCACTTGTGGTTAAAGTACACATTCTGGCTGAAAAATAAGAAACAGAAACAGTCAGAGACATAGGCCAAACCTTAGGCTAACCAAAACCAACTGTTTGGAACATCATTGAGATGAAAGAGAGCCCTGGTGAGCTCAGAAATAGCAAAAAAGCCAGGCAAGGGCCACTAGTGGTGAATGTTTTTATGTTTGGCTATCCAACTAGCAGCCAGCGCCTGTGGATCACACTGCACTGTTTGGGTTTAGGTTTTAGTCAGAGGTGTAGCAAAGGTGTGATAGTGCACTAGCTGATCAAGACTCTTCATATTCCCTTTAAATGAGCAGTTGTGTCCCTCACACATATTTCCTTTATTTGTACAGTAGCCACATTCACTGTCTAATTTGACTTTCCACAATGCCCATCTTGTGAGTTTGATTAAATGTTCCTTGAAATTACCAAATGGCCTTATACACTGACATATGTTATAAATGAGGCATGAATAAGTGTTCTTGTGGTACACATACGTCCCTGTGATATAAAATTTTGTATAATGGAATGTCTTCAGTAGAAATTGTCTTACACATGGCCACTTTTATTGACCTGTAACTCACTTACCTTCATCAGGTACTTCACATCAGGACTGCAAAGTCATGAAGAACAGCACTCACCTGGAGAAAAACGGCTGCAAGACCACAGAGCCTGTGGAAGTCAACTCCTGCGAAGGCAACTGCGCAACCTCCTCCATGTAAGTTCCACACCTGAATGGAGTATAAATTTCAGTAAAAAGCAGATGAAAAGATCCCCCAACTTTCAGAAATGTGCTTTACTAATAAACCAACGGCCGTTTATTTCTTTTGACAAATCATGATCTTGCAGGTGCAGCTTCAATGGGAGATGTTGAATCAAGTCAACTGAAATTATGAAAACGGAATGTTTTCCTTTACTTTCTCCTATTTCCAGGTACTCTGTGGAGGCTAATTCTATGGTTCACGCATGCTCCTGTTGTCAAGAGATGTCCACAAGCAGCAAGGAGGTGGAGATGGCCTGCCCAGATGGGACAAAGATCAGCTACACCTACACTTACGTTGAAACATGTGGCTGCAAGCCCTTGGAGTGCCCTGAGGAAAAATCTTCCCAGAAAGTATCACGGCGAAGGCGTCGATGAACCAACGGGCAGATTCATGGCCGCCACTCCTCTGATGATCATTCCTCGGGTTGACCGTATAAAGACTATACAATTCTCCCAATAGAAAAATGTTAGGGAGAAAATAGGGGGATTATCACTGCATTATAGTGTCTATCTTAGCTTTAACCGTTTATAGAATATAGCTGCTTATAGAAGAGTGTTTCTGTTCTTACCTGTATTAACCTCTTAATAAACTGTAGCAACTAAACTGAGCTCTGATTCTGTGATTCTCTAAAGGGACAGCTTTATGTCAAGTTGTTCAAAGATCTACCTACAGCGTCTCTACCTAGGACTAACACCTGCAACCTGAGTACAAGAGTACTAACTGGTCACAATTTTGTACTGAAATTCCACCATATCGATAATTGTAGTGGGAAACATCAAATGGCCCCTGAAGGATTTCAAACTCATAATCCACGGTTTTCAAAAGTAGCCCAATGTTCCTAAGCCCCCGGGGTGCTGCTTGTGTGTTGGGAACTGTAACATTAGCTGGTGAGCAAGTTTATTATACATATTTTGAGATATTACTTGGCTCACATAAAATCCAGTAGATAAGGCACTGGTTTTATAGCTGTTTTATTTCAATGAATACAGAACCACTGTAATACTGTATAAACCTCAGTTGTGGACTGTCCAATCGACCGAACAGGCCATGAAACCAGAAGGAGCAAAAGTTATGCTTTTCAAGCACCTTATTAAATAATACATTAATCTCTTTGTCATTATCACTCATACAAAGGGTGAGCAACAACCAGAAAGAAGTCATACTTTCTATCAACAGGAAGATAGAAATACACTTCCCCATCTATAACTCTGTCTTACATTTAAAATTTTGATCTTTGATTTGATTTACAATTTTGATCTTAAAGTATGACTTACGCAGAAAACCACGTATAAGTAGTTATTTATAAAACCTTACTTTGACGTGGAAATGATCTTATCTCTATGCAAAGTCTAGACTTGACATAAGTTATTTTCCTGCTGGTTATGTAGGGGTATTGCAGTTTTGGACGCATATGCGTCCAAGCCTGTGGTGAACTTTGCATTAGCTTTATGAACAATTTGATAGGAATTATCAATTAAAGGTGTGAGGAATTAATTGTCAGACACAAGGTGTTTTGAATTAAAAACAGGATGCGATGTTCTATAAATAGTGTCAAATTAGAAAAAAGTAACCATGGCTGTTCTTGCGTTATTGGAAGACATTGAAAACCATGCTTTTAGAAGGGAGAGAGTTTTCAGAGAACGGAATGACTTTTTTGTGCAAAAAAATGTGCTTTTCTCTTTTGGTCCCTAGTCTAGTTTTGTGCCCTAGTCTCCCCTACAGTATATTTTAAACTATGGTGTTTTTAGTCAGTCAATTAGCGACACCTAGTGGGGTTGGCAGTAATTTGAGTTGAAGCTTGATCCACCAAAGTAGCACTTCACTAAAATGCAGGGGGTGCCTAACGCCTATTATGGGGTCAGTGTTTTTCCAAAACCCAAGTCATATAGCCTTGTAGACCTACACACATGCTGTCCCTGAGTGGCTGGCTAAATAGCATGATGTCGCTCCACTGATAGCCAACCACAACACAACAGCCTAAATTATTTATTTTAATTTTTCTTTTTTTTCATTCATTCATCTATTTTCTTATATATCCATTTCGAAATTAATAATTTACAATAATAAAAAGTATTCCCACATCTATTTTCAATTCATTCATTTACTGAATGATAAGTACTGTACTCTGCACAAGAGCAATATTAATGTCTTCATGAACACAATGTTCTGATGATTCCTGACAGACCTTGCCCTCAATAATCTAATGCGCCCTCGTTCAGAAATAAAAGCTGAATGCCTATTCAACAAAGAAGGGCGCAACGAGCAGGCTACGTGAATAATACTGTATGTATTCCTGGTGGCACGGTGGTGCAGTGGGTAGAACTGTCGTCTGACAGCCTGGGCCTTTCTGTGTGGAGTTCGCATGTTCTCCCTGTGTCTGCGTGGGTTTCGTTCGGGCACTCCGGGTTCAGTCCAAAGACATCCAAGTGGCTCTAAATTGCCCATAGGTATGAGGTATGAGTGCCCTGCGATATACTGGCAACCTGCCAAGGGTGTATTCCTGCCTCTCACCTAAAACGTCCCCCCTCCAATCCCTCCCGGATCCTGACCAAGACAAGCAGAAATATAGATAATGAATGGATGGATGGATGGATGGAATGTACGGATTACAGCAAGAGACAAACCGGGAGGATGTCGCTTTTGAGCCACTGCGCTCATTTATTAACAACAAACGAAAGCAACTTAGATTCATGCACAGGAAAAGCAGAAAAAGCAGGTGCAGGTCTGGCGATGGCTCGGCCATCCAAGTTCCAATGGTATTTTGAACTTCTGGAGATGGGCCTGTCTGCTGGTTGGAGAATGTGTGTGGTATGGGGAGGGAAGCACACCACGTGCACATTTTGGGTCTTCATAAGAGTGGCAAATTCTAGATTGAAGACATGACTGCTGTGCCCATCCGGAAGTAGCAAATGTGGACGTGGAGGATCTTTCGGTAAAAATGGAGACAATCTGTTTTCCCCACTCAAGGAAGAGGTCAGAGTTTACCCATCCATTATCTGAAACTCTGACTGTGGTGATTGTTGGTGCCCCAAATAGCCAATCTGCTCTCAGCCCTTTTGCCTTGAGCATGATGAGCACTGGGTCGTGTTCCCCAGAGGCGTTAAGACTTTACATTACATTACAGGCATTTAGCAGACGCTCTTATCCAGAGCGACTTACACAACTTTTACATAGCATTTACATTGTATCCATTTATACAGCTGGATATATACTGAAGCAATTCTGGTTAAGTACCTTGCTCAAGGGTACAACGGCAGTGTCCTCACCCAGGAATCGAACCTGCGACCTTTCGGTTACAAGCCCAGTTCCTTACCCACTGTGCTACACTCCTTGTCCAACTTGCAGCAACAGTTGTGGATTCACCTCTTTCATGTGCTGTGATCTAATGGTAGTGGGACCCTGTCTCAACAATGTCCTTACGATTACTTAGTCTAAGTGGATGGAAATTTTAAATGCATTTCAAATGCATAAATTGTGAGTATTAGGCCGAAATATTATTTTAAGTGTAACAATTGGTGTTATTTAAAAAAAATCACCCCAGAAACAATAGAAATGCAAAATGTAACTTAAAGAAGCAAATAAAGGGATAGAACGAAAAGACCTGGAATATGATGAGCAGCATTAGGCAATTTCTTAAAAAACTGTTCCCAAACAAATAAATAAGCCACCATCCTATGTTTTCCTTTACCCAAATAAAGAAAATAGGTCTGCAATAGTCTCCGCTTATGTTAATGATCTGTTGTCAAAAATTAACAGTAGCGTAATATATCTGCATCACATTACATTACATTAAAAACCTTTGTACACAGTGTGAAGAGTGCGAGTGTCTTGGCATTGTGCATGTATGAGTGGTGTGGTCTGTATGGTCTGTCTGATGCTGCTAGTGTTCGAACATGTGCGCCTGTGTTGGTGACAGCCTGTTATAGCCTTGCTGAATCTACCTCTGAATGTGTAACATGAGTGTAGAGGGCTGTGCAGTGTTCAGTCAATCTACTTATTTCACTTGGTGTCTGAATTAATGCAGTTTAATGAACACTGTACAGCATGTCTAATGTGCAGTCAGGTGAAACAACCAAACCCAAGTACGACATCCATAAGAGGAACTGTTGAATTTGGAAATTTTTAAATTTGGGACACCTATAAGAATCAAGGTACAAAAATACTGCATTAAGCAAAATCTAAAACAAAATGTTATTTTCTCAAGCAGAAACGGCTTTAGATCCTATGTTAAACTCGTTGACAAAGATGGAAGCACACATGCACTACACCAGATTACACCAGCAATAAGGAAGCACGGGCAGAATTTATGTCCTCTGCTCATCCAAAAAAAAAAGATCAAAATGTTAAACACTACAAGAGTCATAAAAGAGCGCGAGTCAGATTAGGATGAAAAGGTGAAAGTTTGTCTTAATAAATATGTGACAGGTTTAAGACATAAAGAGGAACTGATAAGTATGACATGTATTAAAACTCATACATAAAGTGGCACAAAGTGCAAGTACATCACTCAGATCACAGGGAGAAAAGAAAGAGGGGATTAAGTAGGTGCTCTAAAAAATAAAAAATAAACTTTTTTTGTAACACCAGTGTACTAGGGATTAACAGAACATCTTTCCTCTGTTTTTAACAGGAACTGGACGTTGGCATTGACAGAACCCACTAACCTTTACCCTTTGAATTCATGGCAGGTGCCCATATGAAGATTCCAGGGAAACTGAATTGGGAGTTTTAACAAATTATTGTGTGAGTTTAACTGAAACTTTTAGGCCCCGCCGTAGATATCGGGGCCAAAAAGAGAAGCAGATGACCTAGAGCAATTATAGCCAGATAGCATGGTTCACCTCCAGCCTGGCCAGCAGGTGTATGTTAAGAACCAAACCAAGAACCCGTTGAAATACCTTTTTTATGGCCTTTTCAAATTCTGTTTTTATGCCTCCGTGACGGCACAGCCGTGGCCGGAGGCATTATGTTTTTGGGTTGTCCGTCCGTCCGTCCATCCCGATTCTCGTGAATGCGATATCTCAGGAATGCTTTGAGGAAATTTCTCCAAATTTGGCACAAACATCCACTTGGACGTTTGATTAGATTTTGGTGGTCAAAGGTCAAGGTCACTGTGACCTCACAAAACACGTTTTTGACCATAACTCTAGAATTCATAATTATGACAAAGTTTCACACAAATATCTAATAGGATAAAATGATGAAGTGATGGCATTTTATATCCAAACTGGCTACTGGTTGGCGGAGGCGTACAACCGCGAGGCGGTATTTCTAGTTTGACTAATATAATATGATGACAAATATTTTTATACTGACTGTGTTTAAGAAGAACACTTTTATCACCAACACAGAGACAGCGACTCTGACAGTGACAGTGACAACGACCATTTTGGGCTGTACAGATAAAGGGGAATTGACAGACCTGAGCTCGTTGGCACAACTGCACTGTTTAAACAAGATAAGATGTGGTTACATTTTAGAGCAGGAGTACAAACAGGAAAACTTGTATTGCGAGCAAATAATTTAAACCGAGAAAGGTAGATTGTTCCAAATAAGCTGGCTCAGAGTCACCAGGTTCTGCAGCCGACATGGGGGATTGTGATACTATCCTTTGTAGGAGGTCTGAGGTCTGTGGTTTCACTGCACGAATTTAGTAACAATTATTTCGATTGACTTTT
>NW_026986178.1:0-5787 GCF_018555375.3 Anguilla rostrata
AAATGCAATATGTTGTCACTGCTCACTCAATGTCAAATGTTGCCAGTATTGGCTAGAACTTTGCCATTATCATTTCTCAGTTAGGAGTCTTCCGGTACTTCCGGGGGGTGAGTAATCTCCTGACCCAGTTCTTAGCTGGAAAGTATTCTGCTGTTTTTTTGTTTCTTTTCCTCTGCCTTTTATTAAAGCCCAGTGAATTGGGTGTTTTCTTTTTGTTTGTTTTTTCATTTGTTTCTAGATTTTATGGGTATATTTTTCATCTTGCTGATAATAGTTTTCTTAACTGTACATAACTCCAGCTAATAATGCTAAGTAGAATAAGGTCCTATCATTTCAGTGGATTTACAAACTTAAGTTATCAATGAAAGATACTGAAATGTGACTAGTATGTTATATACTTTTTATTTTCATCAATGAACTTCAAAATGAATTGTTTCTCCAAAGCAAGCCACTCCACAAAACAGTTAGACATTATTGTAAAATACTGTATTAAATATCAATGTGTGCAGGGGGGAGCCAACCAGTCACTATTGATCTGTATTCACTGAATGGGAACAATCGAAATCAGTCATATATTGAAGTTATTTAAATTTTTAAGCAAAATAAATAAAGCAGTTTTTATTTGATTTAATTTCATCTTTAATCCAAACTATTTGCACATCCCAACATTTCCATTGGTAAGGTATTGCCGTGGCGTGACGCCATGGCAAAATCCTTGCCGCCACACCATAATAAAAAATAATAATTAAAATGAAATAAAAAATTATATATATACTGTATATGGCCTATATATTAAATCCATAAATTTAAAATGTTAAACTTTCTAAATATTTCTGCCTAAATGCGCTTTCAAAACCATACTGTCGCGTCCACATATTTATTTTCAAAAAGAGCCTAGGCCGCGCGCTCCGTGCTTGCTCCTTTCTGAGGTGGTTGGATGACTTGCAGTGCGCGAAGGTCACACTGTCAAAAGTGTCACTTTTTTTTCTTCAGCGACCGAAAGACTACGAAAAGGCGGGTAATGACGCTTCAAACATTACAAAAATACCATCGTGTTAACCAGTGTTTGGACCAAAATACCTGCCGGTGCCTACTCTTCAAAATACATATCAGTGTTTCCTGTGGAATTGATCTCTTGGTGTGCTGGTGGGTGTCTGAAGGGGGGGGGGGGGGGGGGGGGGGGGGGTGTAGCAAAGGCGGAAAAGTTTAAGACTATGAAAACATAACCTCTTGAGACTTCTTAAAGATTTTTTTTTAAATATCTAAATCTATCTTTTAGCTCTGACAAGCTCTTGATACAAGGAATGGTTCCACCATTTATTTATGTATGTATTTTTTTGGTTGTGTGAATTTTCTCAGTTTTGTCTGAACTATGTACTCTTCCTTTGGTTGTTATTTGTGAGCTGTAGTCTCTAAGTGTGCTAGCGTACATATATGCAGTGGCTGCTTTATTACGTACACCTATCTGGCACCAGGTAGGACCCCCTTCTCCCTCCAGAACAGCTTGACTTCTTTGTGGCATGAATTCCTTTGAGATTTTGGTACATGCTGATTCGATAGCATCATATAGTGATGGCAAAGCGAAGCTGTCTAAAGCGATGAACCTTTCCTCTAAATTGTAAAGATAAAGGATTCATTACTCAAAGCTTTTATACACAGTGCAGGATAGTGGCATCTGATTGTCGAAAGGACGAAGAGCAACTATTGAACAACTTTTTAACTATGGTTGTCAACAATGAGCGTAACTAGTAGTGCCAATAATGTTGTTTGGGCATATTTCTTCAAATAAAGAATATCAACGTCTTATGTGGCTACAGTCTTGAACAGCACGTTCACTTTGCGTTCTCCCACAAGATACCATGTGACTGACAATAGACAGGAAATCATGGCGGTCTGAAACTAAGTTTTGCTGGAAGAGGAGGGTCTATGGCTGCCTCCACAACGTTTACTGTGTGGTTTCTGTGCTCATTTTAGCAGTGAGAAGCTTACACCTTAAACATTTCTAGGCTCGTTTGTGAAAGGTAAGAAACTTACTCCTTAGACATTGTTTTCAGTTTGACGTTTGGTTTGTGGACACTATTGTGTGTATTATTTTGAGAAGTTGATTTTGTATTATAATGACGAAGAAGACTCAAATGAGCATAATTAAAAGGTAAAATGTGAATAAATGTGGGGGAGTGTTACTGTATTTCTTCTCTAGTATTTAGTGGCGGTCCTATCAACATCCCAATGAGGAGTTGTTTGAGCCGTTTCCAGCTCAAATGTGCAAGTTATTGTGTGTTCCCTCGTTTTGATGTATCAGTAAGTGTCAATGCACACAGTTTTTCATTTCGGATTGTTTTCTGATTAATCCATGCAAACTGCTCAGTTTAGGACTTGGAGTGGTGCAAATGACTGGAGTAGGGAAATACTCTCAATAAAAGGAATAGCATTTATACTTTTTAGGTAATGCTTAGTACCCAAATGCTTATGTATGCTGACTGAACTTTTCATATGTTTTGTAATGATCTGGGGGAGTCAATGAAGTCTCTCAGTCATTAAAATTGTCAATGAATAGATTGGTTTATGTGTCACAAGCAAATCTGGCCCATCAAACGAAAGTTAAAATAGAACTAGCAATCAAAGTGGGGTAGAAAGCACTCCTACCACGAAAAAGCTGTGTGAATTGAATTCATTCATACGTATGTTTGCAATCAGCATTGGCATCAATTCAATGGAAACTCTTTAAAAGTTATATGTACAAATCAGGCTTTTATTTGGTTATGTGTCCACCCATAAAAATGAAAGTTACTTATGCTTGAAACGAATGCTTGTGATATATGCAATATGTTGTCACTGCTCACTCAATGTCAAATGTTGCCAGTATTGGCTAGAACTTTGCCATTATCATTTCTCAGTTAGGAGTCTTCCGGTACTCCGGGGGGGCGAGTAATCTCCTGACCCAGTTCTTAGCTGGAAAGTATTCTGCTGTTTTTTTGTTTCTTTTCCTCTGCCTTTTACTAAAGCCCAGTGAATTGGGTGTTTTCTTTTTGTTTGTTTTTTCATTTTTTTTCTAGATTTTATGGGTATATTTTTCATCTTGCTGATAATAGTTTTCTTAACTGTACATAACTCCAGCTAATAATGCTAAGTAGAATAAGGTCCTATCATTTCAGTGGATTTACAAACTTAAGTTATCAATGAAAGATACTGAAATGTGACTAGTATGTTATATACTTTTTATTTTCATCAATGAACTTCAAAATGAATTGTTTCTCCAAAGCAAGCCACTCCACAAAACAGTTAGACATTATTGTAAAATACTGTATTAAATATCAATGTGTGCAGGGGGGAGCCAACCAGTCACTATTGATCTGTATTCACTGAATGGGAACAATCGAAATCAGTCATATATTGAAGTTATTTAAATTTTTAAGCAAAATAAATAAAGCAGTTTTTATTTGATTTAATTTCATCTTTAATCCAAACTATTTGCACATCCCAACATTTCCATTGGTAAGGTATTGCCGTGGCGTGACGCCATGGCAAAATCCTTGCCGCCACACCATAATAAAAAATAATAATTAAAATGAAATAAAAAATTATATATATACTGTATATGGCCTATATATTAAATCCATAAATTTAAAATGTTAAACTTTCTAAATATTTCTGCCTAAATGCGCTTTCAAAACCATACTGTGGCGTCCACATATTTATTTTCAAAAGAGCCTAGGCCGTGCGCGCTCCGTGCGCGCTCCTTTCTGAGGTGGTCGGAAGACTTGCAGTGCGCGAAGGTCACACTGTCAAAAGTGTCACTTTTTTTCTTCAGCGACCGAAAGACTACGAAAAGGCGGGTAATGACGCTTCAAACATTACAAAAATACCATCGTGTTAACCAGTGTTGGACCAAAATACCTGCCGGTGCCTACTCTTCAAAATACATATCAGTGTTTCCTGTGGAATTGATCTCTTGGTGTGCTGGTGGGTGTCTGAAGGGGGGGGGGGGGGGAGGGGAGGGTGTAGCAAAGGCGGAAAAGTTTAAGACTATGAAAACATAACCTCTTGAGACTTCTTAAAGATTTTTTTTTAAATATCTAAATCTATCTTTTAGCTCTGACAAGCTCTTGATACAAGGAATGGTTCCACCATTTATTTATGTATGTATTTTTTTGGTTGTGTGAATTTTCTCAGTTTTGTCTGAACTATGTACTCTTCCTTTGGTTGTTATTTGTGAGCTGTAGTCTCTAAGTGTGCTAGCGTACATATATGCAGTGGCTGCTTTATTACGTACACCTATCTGGCACCAGGTAGGACCCCCTTCTCCCTCCAGAACAGCTTGACTTCTTTGTGGCATGAATTCAACAGGAAATATTCCTTAGAGATTTTGGTACATGCTGACTCGATAGCATCATGTAGTGATGGCAAAGCGAAGCTGTCTAGAGCATTGAACCGTTCCTCTGAACTGTATGGAACAAGGATTCATTACTCAAAGCTTTTATACACAGCGCAGGATAGTGGCATCTGGTAGTCAAAAGGACAAAGAGCAACTATTTAACAGCTTTTTTAAACTATGGTTTTCAACAATGAGCGTAACTAGTAGTGCCAATAATGTTGTTTGGGCGTATTTCTTCAAATAAAAAATATCAATGTCTTATGTGGCTACAGTCTTGAACAGCACGTTCACTTTGCGTTCTCCCACAAGATACCATGTGACTGACAATAGACAGGAAATCATGGCGGTCTGAAACTAAGTTTTGCTGGAAGAGGAGGGTCTATGGCTGCCTCCACAACGTTTACTGTGTGGTTTCTGTGCTCATTTTAGCAGTGAGAAGCTTACACCTTAAACATTTCTAGGCTCGTTTGTGAAAGGTAAGAAACTTACTCCTTAGACATTGTTTTCAGTTGACGTTTGGTTTGTGGACACTATTGTGTGTATTATTTTGAGAAGTTGATTTTGTATTATAATGACGAAGAAGACTCAAATGAGCATAATTAAAAGGTAAAATGTGAATAAATGTGGGGGAGTGTTACTGTATTTCTTCTCTAGTATTTAGTGGCGGTCCTATCAACATCCCAATGAGGAGTTGTTTGAGCCGTTTCCAGCTCAAATGTGCAAGTTATTGTGTGTTCCCTCGTTTTGATGTATCAGTAAGTGTCAATGCACACAGTTTTTCATTTCGGATTGTTTTCTGATTAATCCATGCAAACTGCTCAGTTTAGGACTTGGAGTGGTGCAAATGACTGGAGTAGGGAAATACTCTCAATAAAAGGAATAGCATTTATACTTTTTAGGTAATGCTTAGTACCCAAATGCTTATGTATGCTGACTGAACTTTTCATATGTTTTGTAATGATCTGGGGGAGTCAATGAAGTCTCTCAGTCATTAAAATTGTCAATGAATAGATTGGTTTATGTGTCACAAGCAAATCTGGCCCATCAAACGAAAGTTAAAATAGAACTAGCAATCAAAGTGGGGTAGAAAGCACTCCTACCACGAAAAAGCTGTGTGAATTGAATTCATTCATACGTATGTTTGCAATCAGCATTGGCATCAATTCAATGGAAACTCTTTAAAAGTTATATGTACAAATCAGGCTTTTATTTGTTTATGTGTCCACCCATTAAAATGAAAGTTACTTATGCTTGAAACGAATGCTTGTGATATATGCAATATGTTGTCACTGCTCACTCAATGTCAAATGTTGCCAGTATTGGCTAGAACTTTGCCATTATCATTTCTCAGTTAGGAGTCTTCCGGTACTCCGGGGGGGCGAGTAATCTCCTGACCAGTTCTTAGCTTGAAA
>NW_026986179.1:0-5751 GCF_018555375.3 Anguilla rostrata
CCCCTACAGCTTCTTCAGCAAATTACTTGTGCCTGAGATGAGGGGCAGCCCTTTGGCAGAAAAGGTAGCTGTTAAAATGTTATTCTCATAGTAAATACATTTTTATAGATTTAGATTGATAATTTCCCAAATGCTGTATATAAATAGGATGTACTTAGCCATCTTGTTTTATATTAGTCACTCCCATCCTGTGCAGATATATAGCACTGCATGGTCCAAGGCAAGATTGTTTTTTTTCGCAGAAACACTCTGACGTGGAGAGCAAGGGTTTGTTGAGCCAATCAGAACCTGAGGATGGTCAGGGTTTATTGAACCAATCAAAACCTGAGGATGGTCAGGGTTTATTGAACCAATCAGAACCTGAGGATGGTCAGTTGCCTGAACTGAGGAAGCCATCATTACATTTACATTACATTACAGGCATTTGGCAGACGCTCTTATCCAGAGCGACGTACAACAAAGTGTATAACCATAACCAGGAACAAGTATGACGAAACCCCTAGAGAGAAGTACCGGTCCAAGTACAGGGAACAACCGCATAGTTCAACTTGGACCTTGATGGTTAAACTGATTAACACTAACAACGAGAACGGCAACAACGCAATCTATGGAAAAATAAAAATAAATAAAAGTACAAGTAGTCGTTAAGACAGGCGCATCAACTAACTAACCTATGAAACAGCTGCCTAGTTACAACCCTAAGTTTAGTCATTTACAGGGGGGAAGGGAGGGATGGAGAGAGGTGCAGCCTGAAGAGGTGGGTCTTCAGTCGTCGTTTGAAATTGTTCACAGTCTCAGCTGTTCTGACCTCCACAGGGAGGTCATTCCACCATCGTGGGACCAGAACAGACAGGAGACGTGTTCTGGAAGTGCAGGTGCGAAGAGGGGGAGGTGCTAGGCGTCCTGAGGTAGCAGAACGGAGGGATCTGGCTGGCATGTAGGGTTTGAATATCTTGTGAAGGTATGCTGGGGCTGATCCCTTGACTGCCTGGTATGCTAGGACCAATGTTTTGAATTTGATGCGAGCTATAACAGGCAGCCAGTGGAGGGTAGTGAGCAGGGGAGTTACGTGGGAGTTACTGGGGAGGTTGAAGACCAGACGAGCCGCAGCATTCTGAATGAGCTGCAGGGGTCTGGTGGCAGATGCTGGTAGTCCAGCCAGAAGAGAGTTGCAGTAGTCCAGGCGGGATAGAACCATTGCTTGGACCAGGAGCTGGGTTGAGTAGGTGGTGAGAAAGGGGCGGATTCTGCGGATGTTGTATAGGAAAAATCTGCATGCCCGGGTTACTGCTGCAATGTTGTTGGAGAGGGACAGCCTGTTGTCCATCATCACTCCGAGATTCTTGGCGCAGGGTGATGATGTCACTACGGTGTCCCCTAAGGAAATAGAAAAGTCGAGGAGGGGAGAGGATAGAGCAGGAATAAAGATTAGCTCCGTCTTTCCTGGGTTGAGCTTCAGGTGGTGATTGTCCATCCAGCTCTGTATGTCCCTCAGGCAAGCGGAGATGCGGGCAGGGACCTGTGTGTCCGATGGGGAGAAGGAGAGAAAGAGTTGCGTGTCGTCGGCATAGGAATGATAGGACAAGCCATGGGCAGATATTACAGGGCCAAGGGATCTGGTGTACATGGAGAAGAGAAGGGGACCAAGGACTGAGCCCTGGGGAACTCCGGTGGTGAGGGGACGGGGTGGTGATACCTTCCCCGCCCAGGCAACCTGGAAGGAGCGGTCAGAGAGGTAGGACTCAATCCAGTCAAGGACTGTGCCGCGGATCCCTGTTGCTGCCAGGGAGGACAGGAGGGTAGAGTGGTCCACCGTGTCAAATGCAGCGGAGAGGTCTAGAAGAATCAGGACAGAGGAGAGGGAGGCTGCTCGTGCGGCATGGAGTGACTCACTGACCGAGAGGAGTGCAGTCTCAGTCGAGTGGCCAGGCCTGAAGCCAGACTGGTGGGGATCAAGCAGGTTGTTCTCAGAGAAGAAAGCAGAGAGCTGGTTAGATGCAGCACGTTCCAGTGTTTTGGATAGGAAAGGGAGGAGAGATACCGGGCGGTAGTTCTGAATGACTGAAGGATCTAGTGTGGGTTTCTTCAGCAGCGGGGTGATGTGGGCCTTCTTGAAGGATGAGGGGAAACATCCAGAAGATAGGGATGAGTTCACGAGGGAGGCGACAAAAGGGAGGATGTCTGGTGTGATTGCTTGAAGGAGAGATGAGGGGATAGGGTCGAGGGCGCAGGTGGTAGGGCGGTGGGTGAGCAGAAGCTGGGAGACTTCAGTGTCTGAGAGGAGAGAAAATGTGGAGAAACAGGGGGCGGAGGACGCAGAGGGGGCGGAGGACGCGGAGGACGCGGAGGACGCAGAGGGGGCGGAGGACGCAGAGGGGGCGGAGGACGCAGAGGGGGCGGAGGACGCAGAGGGGGCAAAGGAGCTGCGGATGTCTGCAATCTTTTCGTCAAAGAATGCTGCAAAGTCATCTGCAGTGAAAGAAGACTGGGGTGGAGGAGGTGGCACGCTGAGGAGAGAAGAGAAAATAGAGAAAAGTTGACGAGGGTTAGAAATGGAGTTATGAATTTTGGTTTGGTAGAATTTTGCCTTAGCGGCAGTGACAGAAGAAGAGAACTCTGTCAGGAGAGACTGATAGGCTGAGAGGTCAGATGGGTCCCTGGATTTGGCCCACTTCCTCTCAGCAGCGCGGAGGGTGGCCCTGGAGGTGCGTAGGATGTCAGACATCCATGGACTGGGAGGGGATGAACGTGCTGGCCTAGGGACGAAGGGGCATAGGGAGTCGAGTGCTGAGGAGAGAGATGACGTCAGGGTGGAGGATGCAGAGTTAGTGGGGAGCTTGGAAAATGATTGAAGAGTGGGGAGGGAAGCAGTCACTCTGGGAGCAAGAGAAGAGGGTGATAGGGAGCGGAGGTTACGGCGGACAGTGACAGTGGGGATGGGAGGGGGAGAGGGAGGGTGTGGAGAGAGGGGGAGGAGAAGGAGATGAAATGATGGTCAGACGTATGCAGGGGGGTAACCGTAAGATTGGAGCTGGAGCAGGTCCTCAGGAAGATCAGGTCTAGGAGGTTGCCTGCCTTGTGGGTTGGAGGAGAGTGTTGTAGGGAGAGGTCAAAGGAGTGAAGTAGTGGTAGGAAGGCAGCAGACTGGGAGGCTTCTAGGTGGATGTTAAAATCTCCAAGGAGGATCAGCGGGGTGCCGTCCTCAGGGAAGGAGCTGAGCAGGGTGTCTAGCTCATCCAGGAAGCTTCCCAGGGGCCCCGGGGGGCGATAAATAACAATAATATAAAGGTTAGCAGGGTAGGTGATAGAGACAGGATGGAATTCAAAAGTGGATATGGACAGGTCAGAGAGGGGGAGAACAGAGAATTTCCAGGTGGGGGAGATCAGTAGACCAGTACCGCCACCACGGCCAGATCGCCGGGGGGTGTGGGAGAAGGAGTAGGAGGATGAGAGGGCAGCAGGAGTGGCAGAGTTGTCTGGTGTGATCCAGGTCTCTGTGAGGGCAAGGAACTGCAGGGATTGGAGGGAGGCATAGGCGGAAATGAAGTCTGCCTTGCGCGTAGCAGACTGGCAGTTCCATAGTCCCCCTGTGACTGTGAAGTTCTCACAGGGGGTCAGCGGGGGGTAGCAGAGGTTAGAGGGGTTCCGTTGTCGAGGGGGGCCACGTCGCTGGAAGCGCCTTCTGAGGGGGAGAGCACAGACTGGAATGGGGAACTGGCTCATAAACTAGGAGGGAGCGACGCAAGCGTCGCTCCGAGTGTACCTAATTAGCAGATCCCATCACTTTGAGATAACGTTATGGCTTCAGGCAGCCTGAGTCTCAACTTTACGTCTCATTCTGTAGAGCTTCTCTGTCATCACCACTGTCATTACACCAGGGGTTCATTCCAATCGCTTATTTTATCCATCCTCATCTCGGTCCTCGCGTAACCTGAATATCAATCAAGTCCACCATCTTTAAGGACGTTCCAATCCATTTAATGCTCCTTGGAGGAGCGAGGAGGCTACTGGAGGATGCTTCAGTGAGGATACATCTTTTTTGGAGTGTGTGACGTATAAATGATCTACCTGTGGTCCACCTCTCCACATTTGCCGACTGTAAATGGCCTGGCTTCAAACTGATGCTAAGCAAGGACGTTCCATTTGCCTAACACATGCTGCCTCAATTCCTCCCTCCTCGTATCTCATCCTTGCATCTTTTCTTCACGTCCTTTGTTCAGTGGTGCTAAGAAGCAAGGAAAGGACACTAGAAAGAGATTCAAGGAGTGGAAATAAGTGATTGAAATGAACCCATGGACACTGGTTTTCTACTCGATCAATGAGGAAATACTGCCCCCTACAGCCCCACCAACGCTAATACTCTACCACACTGATGGCATGTTTGAACAAAAAAAACTCTAAAAAACGCAGGAAAAGGGAAAGGGAAAAAAAACTCTGCTGGGTCCAGCTCTGGCTGGTTCCTTCTGTCCTTCCGTTTTTGGGGTGAGGACCCAGCTGCAGAGTGAAAAACACAGGAAATTCAAAAGGAAAGTTTAAACAAAGACCTTTACTTCAAAAATAAAAATAACAAGCAAAAGGCCATACAGGGCAACTCTCTAAAGCACAAAAATCTTCAGAAAGGGAAAAAGCAAAACTTCTCAAAATCCAAATGAACACAGAGCAGGACAAGGGTAAGGCAGAACACAGGAGACACAACAGCAGAACATACACAGGCGGAAAACACAGAGGCAGAAACACAAGCAGGCTGAACACAAGCAGAACACACAAGAACACAAGCAGGCAGATACATACACAAGAACACAAGGAACCAGAACCCGAGTCTTCTTCTTATTCTTCTTCTTCTTCTTCTTCTCTGGTTTTAATGGTGCTTGGCAAACCTAAATGGGTGTATTACCGCCTCCTACTGTGTACATTGGCATCTGATTTAGTTCTCAAAAAAAAATTAAATAAAACAATTGCCCCACCCTCCCATACCTGAACCACGACTATTCGCTATTTTGCTATATCCCTGGCGTCTGACTCCCTCCAAACCCTTTCGCCAAAATTCCCTGTATTTCGTCCCCCTTCACAACCGTTATACCCAAAATCTCTTTCGCTGCATCCACCACCATCCTGATTCTCTCTGATTTTGTTTCTATCTCGCTTGCACAGTTAATCACCATCGCAATAAATGCCAGAAACCTTCTTCTATTCAAATGCATGATTTCTTTGTCACATCTCCCTTGATCTTTTCCCTCTTTTCCAGTTCTATTCTGCTTCTTCCTCTCAGTTCCTGCTTCTGCCCTCACTCTCTTTGTTGCTTCTGCATATGTTATTTTATTCTGCACTCGTGTTCTTTCCACCTCACTTTCCCTCTTCCTTCTTTCACACTGCTTTTCTCCTGCTGCATGATTTCCCCCACAGTGAAAGCATATTGCCTGTTCTTTAGACACCGTACAATCATCATCAGAACATCCATTTGAGTTAACTGTTTTGACTACTAGTGTTTGTTGCATGAGCACAGTGTGTAACCAGTGATTCATGAGAGCATTTGTTTGTAGAGATTTGCAGAAAAAGTTTAACAATTTGCAGCATGTGTTAAAAAAAGTGAAAAGTGTTTATAGTTTTGAGAGATGTGTTGGTACTCTGAAAACTGAAGTTATAATTTGGGAGTTTTTGCTAAAAGAACCAGTTTTAGTGTGTTAGCAATCGAGAAAAACTGTAATTTAAAACAAGGTCATGTCATGGTTCTGGCTCCATCACATGGGTGTT
>NW_026986180.1:0-5430 GCF_018555375.3 Anguilla rostrata
AAGAAGCTGCCTCTGTGCGTCTCCATGCTGTCCTCTCGCCTCCTGGAGAAGAATCAGAGGGTGAGGCTCCCGCACGCACGCACACGCACGCACACACACGCACGCAATGCAGGAACACACACACGCACGCGTACACACGCACACAATGCAGGAACACACAAACAAACTCCACACTATCCTTGCAGTGCATAGGCAGCACACCCCGCCCCACACACACCAGCATTGGAAATGACGGCCCCACACAAGCCGGCGAGCTCTGCAGAGGCCGAGGGACGAGAGTTTCTCATCCCGCCGCCGGCAGCCGCGACGTCGCTCATCCATCACAGGGGGCTTCGGCGCCCCACAACGGCGTCTCGGGCATCAATAACGGCTGATTGGAGAGCGTCTCCCCGGATGAGGTCCCGACACAGCCGTCCCGGCACCAGAGGCCGGCCGTAAAAACCGGGGATCGCACGGCACGGGCACATCAATCTACCACACCCCCAGCCGGGGGAACTGAAGCCCCGTGTAAAGGAGGGGAGAGCCCGGGCGGGCCGGGGGGCGGGGCGGGGGGCGGGGCGTACCTCTTGTTTCCGGTGGGGGAGGAGAGGAAGGTGTGCATGTCGGCAGTTTGGGCGGCGGGGGAGCCGGAATCCGGGCCGGACGACCACTGCTCCACCTCAGGCACGCCCAGGACGTTACACAGCTCCCCAAAGCCCATCACCTGTGCAGAACAGAACAGCAAAGGTCAGCATAGGTCAGCACAGCACTCTCATACACGCCCACCACCACAGGGTCAGCAATTCAACAGCAGCAGCCGCCAATGGTCACCTGGAAGCACGGCTCAGACAGGAAGTGACACGAATACACCTGTGATGTGAGAAGGGACGGACCAATCACAGGCTGGGCTGACGCATGCTTGTGTGCCCCTATCCGTCGCCTACTGAAGGACTGTTCTGTTGTCTATGGAGTTCTCAGCAGACGCAGTTTCAAAAATTTGTGATTTTTTCTCCAGTCACATGACCACTAAACTCATCCAATAAAGGGACGTAAATATTCAGAAAGGCGTTTTACGATGTGAGATTACAGAAATTAGACAACAGCTTGAAAACGGCTCCAAGGCCCGGCGTGTTTGTGAGAATGTGCTTTCTTCGGTCATGTCAACACATGCGCTCAAACCCTGAGCACATGTTTACAAAGCAAGCCCGCCAAACAAGTCCTCAAAGATTTCAAACGGCCAACCCCAGACATGCACACGAGAAGCCACAGACGAGCAATCAGCTGCTGAAGCACACGGGCCAGGCTCGCATGCCCTACAAAACTCAAATACTCAAGGAAATGCCGGTTGAAAACTAAAAAAATTTTAAAAAACTTAATTCTCACCAAAATTAAATACATCAGTGTGCACCAGTGCTTTGAAAAACAAAAACGCCGCTCACACTGCTGCCACACGTTCACACAAACATTTTAAAATGGAGAAGTAATCCCCACGCCCAGCCCAACGCACAAAAACACTGAGTGGAAGGAATGCAAAGGACACCAAGCTAACCTTCTCCTTGCTGATATGCTGATAGGCTTCATCCTCAAACCTCTGCTTCACCCCAGTCAGGGACACCTGCCTGTAGTCTTTGGGCACGTCTTCACTGAAGCTGCGTAGTCACAGGGCCAGAGAGGGAGAGAGAGTAAAAAGATGGTCAGTGAAAAGGCCTGAGAGTCAATCCATCCATCAACCAATCCCCATCCAGCAATCTACCAATCAATCCATCCGTCCATTTTATTCCCTTGTGACGTTATTTTTTATTTTTCGTTTTTGCAATTCAGCCTTCAATGGCCACTCCGGCTTTGTGGAGAAGCTCCATCAGAGTTCTCATTGGTCAGTCTCACTCCACCGTTACCGTGGTTATTTCTCCATGAGACCCAGCAGAACCCAGCCCCGCCTCCCTTCCTGCACCTCAGGGTGACTCACACAGAGCAGGAGGAGCTGCAGCATCCCGCTGAGCTGCAGGATGTGCACGCAGACACACACACACACGCACTCACACACACACAGTCCCACACACACACACACACACACAGAGTCCTACAGACACACACACACACAGTCCTACAAAAACACAAACACACACAGATAAGCAGACACATCTACAGATTCTCTCTCTCACACACACACACACACACACACGCACACATACACGCGCACACACACACACACACACACACACACACAGAGTCCTACAAAAACACAAACACACACAGATAAGCAGACACTTCTACAGATTCTCTCTCAGACACACACACACACACATCTACAGATAGGAGCGGAGGGGCACCGACAACCAACAAACAAGCACAGGAATGTGGGCGTCAGGCGAGATGCACGCTTGCGGGTAGTTCTCCAGGACACAGTCAAACACACCTGGCACAGGACACAGTCAAACACACCTGGCACGGGACACAGTCAAACACACCTGGCACAGGACACAGTCAAACACACCTGGCACAGGACTCTTTAACGCTACAACAGGGCTAGTCAGCTGGTGCAGAGCAGGGAACTGCTTACTGGCGCTAGCAGGCTGGACGGCTGCCAGCTGGCCTAACAGAGACAGCTACAGGAGAAGGGCTTAATGACTCAATGGCTTGTTTTACGCCAAATGGCAGGTTGGCCCGTCTGGCTCGAGCACCAAAATAGCCCGAAAAACAAGGGACCGGCATAAATTATGAGAAAATAATAACACCCAATTATATCAACAACAAAAAAAGGAAAAGGTTATGCACAAAAATATTACTGGAGATGTGCGGATTTTTATTAAAAAAGTATTTATATACAAAGCGACCTTCAAACCCACAGGAAGCTTCAAGGCGTGAAGTTCTTAAACTTTGAAATGACTTGAGTGTGCAAAGCTCAAGCAGTTCCATAGGGACCAGCATCCTTCGCGCTGCTTGCTTATGCATTATTCATGCAAATTTAAGAAACGCGCGACCGGACGCAAGACCGAAGAGCTCAGGACCAGCTCCACTGAAACGGACCGGCAGACTGAACCGCTGTTAACCGTTTATTCCTTTTCAAACGAGTATTCCCAATGGATTTACCGGAGATACACACTATTCTTTTACGTCGTCGATGAGAGGGGGCTGGGGCGTATTCCGATTTAACGGTCACCTTCCAGAACCGAAACAATTTGAACCATTCTTTCCCCCCCTTTCCAGAGCTAAAGGTAAACAAGCTAATTAGCGGGCTGTTGAGGCTGGAGGAGCACGATGCCGTCTTTTCAGGTTTACCGAGACGGCTGTGGATCGGGCCTCACCGTGAAACGCCACATTCGCACTCCGGGTTCAGTTCCTCTGAAAGCGAATCGGAAAATGGCCGATTTCTTGCGCATGGACCGTTACGGATGCACCACAGCTACTACAAACGCAGCAGACACCCGGATAGCACTGAAAACACTACTTTACTCACAAAACGGGTACAAATGAAAAGGCACTGGACATGGCCACGCCCAAGAAAAAAAAAAAGGCAATGACCGATATTCTCATTTTTGAACCATATTTGTATCCGTAGTCAACTTGTCGCCAGTATAGAGAACCGGCATGCATCTGGCTGTATTGATGGTCAGTAATTGATTGATGCTGAACACACTGATGTTTATTGGGTCACAATGTTCAATGTAACATTGGCATAAAGTTAATAAAATGCTCATAAAATATTCTTCAATAAAACTTCTTTGTTTCAGAAAGCAGCCTTCTGAGCACCTTAATATCATAATCTCAAAATATGCATCATAATATCAGTGAGAAATGTACTGGTGCACAATGCACACACAAAGGTTTATTTTCATTTTAGTTATCAAAAATGCACAACTTCGTCTGCCATATTAGTAATCGATGAGTTTTCCCCACTCTAAAATCAGTATCGAATCGGACTCAAAAACCCCCTATTGATCAGGCTCTACCACATGGGCAAAAAGGGGGGGGGGGGTACTTCTGTAGAGGAAATCCTTATATGGGCCTCTCGCAGATCAGCACAACTAACTGAGAAGAAAAAAGAAAAGGAAAAAAAAGACACCATACAGCCCTTGTGGCAAATGGAACCCCCTACTGGAGGCAAAGGGACACAACACTATTCAGGAGCTACCCAATACCGTTCTTGGGGTTGCCGTGCAACAAAGAGTTGAGCGCAGTCATGGCTGTTTCAGTCAGAAGAGCCCCTTGGGTACTGCACAGGCTACAGGGCCATACTGTGGGGCTTCAGGCCAGCCGGTGAAGCGCCTGCCCTCCTGTTACTGATGGCACGAGACAGCTGGTGCAGGCTTCCGACAAATCGCCATGGATACGAACAGAACCACAGGACCCCAATGCCAGCTCTGAGAGGCGCACCAGGCCCGCCCCGTCCTGCACGCTCATGGGAACATCGTGGCTGAGTGGGCTGTGCCAAAACGGGAAGCAGCACAGCGCCAGTCTTTTCTTCTTCTTTTTTTTTAATACAGGAAATGATCTTGCGACAGCCCAATTCTCAGGGGTCAAGACGTTTTTCCCGCTTCTGGAACGAGCTTTTAAAAATCGCTTATTCGGCTCCCAAAACATTCAAAACAAAAGATACGGAACTTCCGAAATACCGTGACACTCCCAGGCGCTCTTGGCGAACGGGCGCTACCGAAAGCCATTGTTCTCCTCGGCGGTTTGGCTCTGCGCACCAGCCGCCACGGCACACGCTCACCGCACACGCTCACCGCACACGCACCGTGACACCTCACACCGAAACTGTGGGTCAGGGGGGAGGAACTCACCACTTTGTGTACAGCTCGATGGCACAGGGGACCAGCTCCTCCTTGCAGAAGCTGGTGTGCTCTGCCAACGAGCCTGGCCAAACGGGAGCTGCGATTGGGCAATGAGACAAGGGGGTGGGGTTTAGGGTCAAGACCTGGAGCACACTGCCCTTCTGACATTTCATGCCTTTTCCTGGGAACCACCCACTTCCCCCGCCCGCTTACCAGAAATGTGTTAAAACAGGAACATTAGCAGATTTTTAAATCTGTGCAGTAACTGGAAAACGTTGAGCTATAATGAACACACATCTCCTGCAGCCTAATGCTACATTTAAAAGCTTTTTCAAAACCTTTACATTTTCACAAACCTTATGTGTAAATATCATGCAACAGATCAGAGTACAAATTTAAGACATTTCAACAAAAAAATAAAGTTTTTTTTTTAATGTTCCCCATACTATAATCCACACTGCACATGTAAAACACACACACACGCCTAAAGGACACAGACACAGACACACCACAAAGGAACGACAAACACACACACACACAGCACTGAAGGACGCACACACAAACACACACACACACACACACAGCACTGAAGGACGCACACACAAACACACACACACACACACACACACAGAAAAGCAGGCGCGGGGTGAGCCCGGGCATACCGTGGTGGTGCAGG
>NW_026986181.1:0-5295 GCF_018555375.3 Anguilla rostrata
GCCACAACACCAACCCTGTTAGCATCGAGTACGCCTTCTCTGGAACCCGGCTCCGGAGACACTGATAACATCAGCACTGTCAGTGCTGCTGACGAAACTACTCCGCTAGCAGGTGCAGGCGCCACGGTCGGGAGGAAAGATGCAACATGTGGAGCCACATCCACTGATGTAGCTTGTTGGGGACCCGTTTCATTTTCATTGTTTCGTTGCTGCGAAGAGGAGGGGAAGTATTGGCGCGAGGTCCTAAAACGAATTGTCTCCGTTATACAGTTCTTGTCAGAACGAGGTCTCGCATTCCGAGGAGGCGATGAAGTTCTCGGTTCCCCTAACAATGGCAACTATTTGGGAATACTTGAGCTACTCATCAAGTTCGACCCCTTTCTTGCCGAACATTTAAAGAAATATGGAAACCAGGGGAGTGGGTCTACTTCCCATTTATCCAACACTATATGTGATGAATTCATTGCAATTATGGGACAGCAAGTTCAAGCTGAAATTATTCTAATGGTGGAAGGTTATGATGGATGGACTTGAGCCCAATGTTAACAAACGCATAGAGACTTTAAAGGGACTGTCGGACACGAGATGGGCCGCTCACGCCCAGGCCACCAAAGCTCTCTGTGTAAACTATAAAAAATATATTGAATTCGCTAATAAACATATCAGATGATGATTCTCAGAATTCTCTCACGCGTGAGGAGGCGCGCTCTCTGGCTAACAAAATGAACCGATTAGAGACAGCTTTCTTGTGTATATTATGGAACAAAGTATTACAAAGAATTCAGACAACGAGTACTGTCCTCCAGAAGGTAGATGTGGATCTCGTTACGCGACCAGTTTGGAGACCTGGAGACGCAGGCCAAGGAAATGGGAAGAACACAGGAATACAGGTCTGTGGTAACTCGGCAGGCGAAGAGAAAACGGAGAGCAGATGATTCCAGTGCACCTGACCACATTCTAATTGGAGCTGAGAAGTTTCGTGTCGAGGTATTTTTAGTCATAATTGACAAACTAACAAGTGCTTTGCAAGAAAGACATAAGTCCTACACAGAGACTTGGCTTTTTAATCCATCTCAACAGCCTGTCTGTGTCTGAAATACGCAAAGCAAGCCGCAATCTTCAGAAAAAATATAGCACCGATTTACAGGATGTTTTCGAGGATGAGCTTGTTCAGTTCATTAAATTCTGTGACACAACAACTGACGATCTGTCACCAAGAAACCTGATGGTCTTACTGAGAGAGAAACAACTCCAAAGTGCTTTCCCAAATGTGGACATTGCACTCCGAATTTATCTCACTCTCCCTATTTCAAATGCCACCGGAGAAAGATCATTTTCCAAGTTGGGCATTATTAAGAACAGACTGAGAGTATCCATTGAGAAAAATAGACTGAACGGGTTGACCATTCTGTCCATTGAGCATGATCTGCTGCGCCAGCTGTATTTTATGGATTTAATTAAGGATTTTGCATCAAAGAAAAGCAAGAAAAAGGCTTTTTAATGACATCACTGGTGAGTTAGATTTTTTTAATATGCTAGTTTAAGTCATGAATATTATCGTGTAGTTTATAAACAAAAATTACTACGATATTCTATTCAGCAATGCCCATATGTATTTCTCATACAAATAGAATTAGAATGTTGTTTTTCTTTTGTGGACTGTTTGCCGTCTGATAAAACTGCTCAAATTTTGATTATCCTGCCGTTGTGTTTGCAGTGTTGAGAAACAGACATTTTTGTGTATTCTGCATTTGGGAAGTTTCCGCTGGGCCCCGGGGGGGAAGGGGGCGAGCCCCCCTGTTGTATTTCAATTTCAATGTGAATGGAACCTGTTTGAATAGATAGGATGGGTTTGAATTTGAATGGTCCAATCGGAAGGATGCACAGCCTATTTTCACCAATCAGAGGCATCGCTCCAGTTCTGACATTATGCAAAATGTACCCACTCTAAACTGTATAAATCTAATTACCCACCGGTACTATTTTGAACTTTCTCGCTGAGTTGTTCCCCTAGCCGGCTGCGTAATAAATCTTCCTGTTTTTACTACGAACTTCTGATCTGCTTCTTCCTGGGATAACGGTCATTTTACTTGTTTTTGGTAATATCTTGAATAACCAACAGCAGTATGACTATAATTGGCGTTTTTTTTGTATGGCGTTGGTGTGTATTTTCCCATGGCCTCTTTGCACTGGCTTATTATGGGGTTGTCTTGTGTTGCGTATCTTTGCGTGCGTGCGTGCGTCGCCGCGGCGGGGGGGGCTCTGAGCTGCGTAGCCCAGGGCCTCAAGATGGGTAAACGCGGCCCTGATAATATCTCATTTTATGCTCAATATCTTCAGAAACGCCACAACCCTGTAGCACACACAGGTGTGTAATGTGAAGGAGTACAACTTATCTTCATCACAAGGTCAGCGTATGAAAGAGAGTGGGGTATAAGTATGGATTTCATTAGAGTTCATAGCAGGTAGTGAATAATGGGGATGGATGAAGACTGCAATATATGACAGAAGTGGGCAGAAACCTGGCAAATGAAACTCAATAAAGCTAAATGTAAAGTTCTACATGTGGGAAATAATAACACAAGGCTAGATTACTTTATGGGAGGAACAACATTGGAATGTGCTCAATTTTGGGAGTAATAGTTGATCAAATCCTTTCAGGTTTTGGCACTGTGCTGTTGCAGTAAAAAAGCCAACAGGATGCTGGGATAGTAGTGAGTATAAATCAAGCGGCCAAAACCAGACTTCGTTTTTGAAGCTCATTTCCTGGTGTTGTAGTTCCTGGTTGCTCACTAGCGCCACTACGGATGGCTCCAGTATAGGTGTTTTCATATCCGGTTTCCATGTAAGTCTACGGTACAAATGCGATCAAAATACAAAGTCAATAATTTTTTCTCACAAGAACAAATAGTCATAATAGGTGTATTTTATTGGTCTTATGACTGTCCATGGGTCGATTTCATGATTTATTGCGTCATTTGGGCACAGTGCCAATATTTGTTCTGGACCAATGAGGTACAGCTTGCGTCACTTCCGAATTACTGCGGAGGACTGAGCTATAGTAGGGGCTACAGTCTATGGTCACTGGGGTGGGCGGTGGCGTCTCTTGGCCTTGACATTGCGGCGCCGGCTACGGTCCGCCTGTGCTAAGTCTGAAAATGCAAGCATCCCATTTCGTGGTGATTTAATTATGGCGTGTGCTATTTACAGCTGCACTAGACGACCATAAAATAATCCTCCTCTTAAGTTTTTCGGTAGCCGAGTCATTTTTACTATTTCCTTTAGCCTACTTAACCAAATAATTAGTTGGCAGAAAGCGTAATCAGCTTGCTATATTTGGTAGTCCAGTAGTAGCCTATGCTAAAACAGTTCGCAACTTCGGCTACCAAGCCATTTGACTAGCTAGCTAACCTTAACCGGCAAACATTCAATCTGTCAGACGTGTTTGACGGCTTGTCAGTCGTGTAGGCTACATTCCGTAAATGTCTACCTGGGCCATGCTTCACGCATGTGACAAAGCTACTATAATTCACGAAGCGAATTAAGAGTCTCAAGGTTCATTTGCTGAATATACAACACACGATGAAATCACACACACAGAATTTAACGAAATTAACCATCTTGGCATTTAGAAAGGAACATGTTTTTAGCATTTAAGAGACCGACAAGCTAGGCATTTAAGACAGTGGTTCTCAGAATCGGTTCTGGGGGCTCCTTGCGTATATTGGCTTTTCTCCATTGGTTTTGATGATTTACAAGAAAAAAATAATAGCCTAATATAATAATAATTAGAAATTAAATGTAGGCTACATCATTTTTGTCTTCATGCACCAGGTGGAAAACTTGCTGTACAAAGTGCGTTGTCATATTTACACGCCTGCAGATCAGTTATTAAAATACTTGGTAGATTTGTTAATAACCGCTGACAGTGTTAATTTTTATTCGGTAGAAAGTGATTTGCGAACGATCGGTCAGCTAGCGTCACCCAGCAAGTGAACACCACAAACGGCGATGGAGTAGCTAGTAGTAGCAGTTACTGGCTCATTAACTGACTGGCGAAAACCTACGACGATAACTTGCTCGGTTAACAGCAGATCTACCAGACAGTTATACGAAAATTAGCCTAGTCAAATCACCAGTAGCCTACACATCTCCGATTGATTGACCATCAGTGTAGTCAATGTTCTTCCCCTGTGGTTCATATTGCTAATGCGTGAGCTAACCACGGATAGCCTACCTAGCTCACTGGCAAGCTGATATGCTAGTTAAGCATATTCGTTTTGCTGAGAAACATGAATTGAAGATAACTGAACATAGCCTAATTGTATTTTTAATGTCATACATATAACGTGATTACATGACAGTACAGTCACGGATGGAAATTAAACTCCGTAAACATCTGATAATATATTTTAAAACATAACGGCAGACAGTCAGCTAGCCTCGTTCAGGTTGATGGGCTTTTCCGCACCGGACTGTCAATCAAATTGTAAAAATCACAGAGCGGCTTTTAAACTCTGTGGTTTTGGCTCCAACTCCAAAATGGCCGCGCCCGCCATTGAGCTTCAAAACGTATTTTCGGAGACCCACGGAGAGTCAATGGGTGACGTCACAGTAGCTTTGTCCATATTTTTTACAGTCTCTGGTATAAATCAAGGCTCCAGAGTGCGACCATTTTGGGTGCACATGCGACCAAAAATCTGTGAAGTGCGACTAAACATTTTCATTGGTCGCACCGGTGCACCTGACATTTAGCAGGTCTGTCTGTGTGTGTGTAGCGTTATTTCTTCTTCCCACCCACATTCTGCGATGACCCGCCCCTACTCTGCCTCTGATTGGCTCTGACTCCGATATTCTTCTTCGCTGAATGCGGTTGGGGAAAAAAAATAAGGCACGTGTGTATTAGTGATGTGCGGATCGCAGTTATATCCGCGGGCACCACGGTTAATCTGCGGATTGGGTGGGTCATAAAAATTAACATTCTGATTAATAGCGGAAGGGTTGTAGGTGGATGAAATAATATATAATTAATGAGGAAAATATTAATTACATTCTCTAAAATGTGAACATATTTTAAGCTTCATTTTCCGTCAGGCACGAATTAGCAGACTAGACTCTCATTGCGCCAATTGCGGCGTCCATTTGTCTTAAGCAGCAATGGAGGCAAAAAAGATCCGGGAGAAAATTTTAAAAAGGAAGGCCAGAAAAGTTCCGTGTGGGAGCGATTTAGTGAATGACGAGTCAAGTGCTGGGTGTGTCATATGCAACAGCTGCAAAATAATGAGAAATAGCGGT
>NW_026986182.1:0-5687 GCF_018555375.3 Anguilla rostrata
TGCTGCTGGTCGGGAGGTGATCCAGAGGAGAGCAGAGGGAAGCAGATTCCCCAGAATGAGGTTGGTCAGCAGCACATCCACTGATGATGACTCTGTTATATCACAGCAGATCTTATTGCTTTGGAAATCTAGAGGAAGTCGACACTCATCCAGACCATCAAAGATGAACACAACTTTGACTTCATCTTCAAAACTTTTGATCTCTTTCAGTTGCGGAAAGTAGTGCTGCAGAAGTTTCATGAGACTAAATTCTCTCTCCTTTTTCAGATTCAGATCTCGGAAAGGAAGAGTGAAGATGAAATCAATGTCCTGATTGGCTTTTCCTTCTGCCCAGTCCAGAATGAACTTTTGCACAGAGACGGTTTTCCCAATGCCAGCGATGCCCTTTGTAAGCACAGTTCTGATGGGTTTCTCTTGTCCAGGTAAAGGCTTAAAGATGTCATTGCAGAGGATTGCAGTCTCCTGTGTGGTGTGTCTCTTGGATGCTGTCTCAATCTGTCTGACCTCGTGTTCATCATTGATCCCCCCACTTCCCCCCTCTGTGATGTAGAGCTCTGTATAGATCTCATTGAGGAGGGTTGGGTTGCCCTGCTTTGCTAAACCTTCAAATATGCATTCAAACTTCTTCTTCAGAGCAGTTTTCAGTGCCTGCTGGGCTCTTTCTATGGATTTATCTGAGGAGAGGAAACATGAGAAACAATGTTCAAAATAACAGAACAGACAATAAAAAATACATATGCAGTCCATTGTCACAATGGTATACACACCTCTCAAGGTGTTACACGCTTCTCACAGTGTGTTCTACACACAAAATGAAAACATATCAAACAATCAAAAAGGATTCAATTCCTTTATCACATTCAATTTCTTAATTTTTCATAGTATGATGTGGTAAATATGGTCTTCACGGGTCATGTAGTAATTTAATCATCTTATAATTTTTATGCTCAGTGCTCATTAATCCTGGATAAAAACTCAGACCAGATTTGAATCTCTTTCAGGGACATTTAATCTCATGTGCATTTGCTTGCCCCATAATCACTTCTGGATGCAATATTTTAATTTAAACACCTTTGTGCACATGTAGTGTGTGATGTTTTCCATATGCAAGACTGTTGATGTAAAACACTATTATGAAAGAGTAGATCCTATAAATCAATAAAACATTACAAAACATTGTACTCTGTTATATTTGATTGCTAAGCTCATTTGAGCATTCAAATGGACACACAGTAGCAATGAGTGAAAACTCTTACTGTGCCGCTCATCTCTCTCCAGTGAGTCAGCGAGATCCTTCTGCTTCACAGGGCTGCTGGTCAGCTGTAATAGTGTGAAATAAACACATGAAGAGGTGTGCTGTATCAGTGTGAAATAAACACATGAAGAGGTGTGCTGTATCAGTGTGAAATAAACACATGAAGAGGTGTGCTGTATCAGTGTGAAATAAAATAAAAAATGAAGGCCAGAACGGGGACAGATACTTTTAAACAGAATACATGCAGAAGGTCCAAAGCCTTAAGTCTGAAGTGCACCTTTTATCCCTGATTAATGCACAGTAAAATGTCCAGTTAATGTCCAGTGTTAATTCAACTCTTAACAGATAACATTTGGTCCCACATTGCAGAGTGGGATGAAACATTATCTGTTAAAAGAGATGAGAGTTGAATTAACACTGGACATTTTATTGTGTGGTTTTGTAGAGACACTACTTGTGATAAATCAAGAGTTCCCATAGAATAAATCAGTTTCTCAGTGCAAAACATTTGGAAAATTCGGACTATAAACTGCATGCTTCAGACACTCTGTTTGGAGTCTTACTCTGCCATTGTGTTTGGGTCCTAAATTTTTTTTTGCATCTTTCTGTGAGCCCAGGAGGGCCAGGTAGCACTCCACAAAATTAAAAAACCTGATTACATGTTCAATCTGATCAATTAAAGGCTACTAATTCATTTTTTGTCATGCAATCATATTCAAAGGAAATAAAGTGTGCAGTACAAGACAATCACACAAGCAAATATTAAATAGAAAAAATATATAAATAGTACCTGTTTTGAGAACAGTTTCTCTGAACTCCTCTCTACAATATGGTTGGACACCTGTGAGCAGTGGATCCTGTGAACAAATCATGAGACAAAGTTTACAGTTAAACTCACCCTCTTACTGCAACTCTAACTCACAGCACATGGAGACAGAGCTTCCAGTTAAACTCATCCTCTTATTGCAGCTCTAACTCACAGCACATGGAGACAGAGCTTCCAGTTAAACTCATCCTCTTACTGCAGATCTAACTCACAGTACATGGAGACAGAGCTTACAGTTAAACTCATCCTCTTACTGCAGCTCTAACTCACAGCACATGGAGACAGAGCTTCCAGTTAAACTCATCCTCTTACTGCAGCTCTAACTCACAGCACAAGGAGACAGAGCAACCAGTTAAACTCATCCTCTTACGAAAGTTCTAACTCACAGCACATGGAGACAGAGCTTCCAGTTAAACTCATCCTCTTACTGCAGCTCTAACTCACAGCACATGGAGACAGAGCTTCCAGTTAAACTCATCCTCTGGCTGCAGGTCTAATTCAATACGAACATGGTTCATTACCTTTGATCACCTGTGAACTCTCCTCTGAATTCGATTGGATGATTCAATGAATGGTCACTCTTCATAGACAGACAGCTGGGTACAGGTGACCCAGCCCTATCTACCTGGACCCTGTGAACAAAACATGGAGACAGAGCTTCCAGTTAAACGCATCCTCTTACTGCAGCTCTAACTCACAGCACATGGAGACAGAGCTTCCAGTTAAACTCATCCTTTTACTGCAGCTCTAACTCACAGCACATGGAGACAGAGCTTCCAGTTAAACTCATCCTCTTACTGCAGCTCTAACTCACAGCACATGGAGACAGAGCTACCAGTTAAACTCATACTCTTACTGCAGCTCTAACTCAGAGCACAAGGAGAAAGAGCTTCCAGTTAAACTCATCCTCTGGCTGCAGGTCTAATTCAATACGAACATGGTTCATTACCTTTGATCACCTGTGAACTCTCCTCTGAAGTCGACTGGATGATTCAATGAATGGTCACTCTTCATAGACAGACAGCTGGGTACAGGTGACCCAGCCCTATCTACCTGGACCCTGTGAACAAAACATGGTGTAAGAGGGAAATTAAACTGGGACCCAGAAAAGGCTGACATTTGAACGAGCCAGCATGCTGGGACGCAGCGTGTACTTCAAAGGACCCGAGAGCCTTGTGGTAAAACAATAAGTCACTCGGACTTCCTCTGAATGGGCAGGCCATTTGGCTCTCTGGAATGTTACCACCTGGACACAACCAAGATAAGGGGAACTAGTCTCTTTGCCTGTGGTTGTGGGTGTGGGTGTTTTGGGGTCATAAAGGGTGAAATGACCGGCCACATGGCGGGACAGTGCCCTCATTTGGGCCCCTCTGACATTCCACTTTGTATTTCTTTTCTGGATCTGGACTTTAAATCATCTGTTTATCCTATTTACAAACCCCAGAAAACCGTACCAACCATGCACATGTTTTCATTGTATTATTGTATTATGCATTATGTAATAATAACATGGATTGCATGTACAATGGTTAAACAAAAGGGTATTTTCATGACAACTGCACCATAATATTACATCCAATTGACATGTTTAGTATGGACATATTCAGGAAAATTATAGCTATTGAATGAAATATGTCTCATACCAAAGAGAAGTTAATAAAACATAGTTTCAATAACTCAGGAAAAAACTAACACAATGGAATGTCCTCTCTGGTAATCATCTCCTTTTCCCCATTTCCCCACCAATTGTTTTAACAACCTCCTCCAAATGGTGGGGGCCGGAATTAGAGATTTATGATTCGGACAGGTTAATTTATGGCAATGCCGCCTAGACCAAACGCGGGATTTGGCTTAAAAGGAAGGGAGACAAAGCAATCGAGGAAGATCGTAATCGACTTCCCACCGTGCACGTACTATGTGCGCTGTGTGTAGACAGACAAGGAAGATCGTAATCGACTTCCCTCAGTGCACATACTAGGCTATGTGTTCTGTGTGTAGCTAAACAGGCTGGTAAGAACTCTTTTCCTCTGTATTTATGTTTTTTAAACCTTATAATTGATTTGAATTTAAAGATAACAACCTACCTGCCTGTTAAATAAATTCTTCTGATTTTAACTTGCGTGGTCTTCATGACTCTAATCCATTTTATCTTCTTTTCAGCCGAAATTCCGTTTAAATACTCAGGGGGGCAATTCTGACTAGGACCTACTGATCAGGGGTCTAGTACAGTAAACGTCTGTAGTGGGGTCTTCAAGTTAGATAGGTGACCACGATCTGCCTGTTAAGGGATTGGTGGTATTGGTTCTGGTGTTTTGGCTTAAGAGAACCCATGGGCGTAGTACGCCGGTTCTTGTCAAATTCGCCTGAAGGAGCCCGATAGATACACACCGTCCTGGGCTCATAACTGTCTATGTACTATCCATGTAAGCCAGGCATGGAAGGCATGTATTATGGTGGTCAGCCTCCTACCCTCTGGATTCCTCGCCGAACTGAGATTTAACAATAATGCTAAACCCGGGAGCATATATTGAGGAATGATGGCACAAGATAGAGTCGAGTGTAACCACTCCCAAGTTCCACGTATAGTTAAACCCAAATTTTAAATTATCATATAAAATGGAGTCAGATTTAATACGAGAGTAAAACATAGTAACTGTTACGCTTTCTTGCTGTGGTCATGGATATATCTGTTGTGTTGTTCCGCGCATTTGTGAATATTCTGATGCTCCCATTGGAATATTGACAGTCCGGCGACAGATCGGATATATCTCTGATGACAGCATAGCCCCGTTTACGAACGGAGAGTAACCTGAATGCTACTGATCCGTTTCAGGCCAGCTTTAAGCGGGATATGAAGCAGCGCCTTCATATCTAACCCGTGGCAACGGAACCAGTGCATTCTTAATTATAATTGTGCCCTGTTCTTACGAACAGAGGAAAATAACTAACATCTCCGGTTTTGAATCACACCAGCCAAGGGAGAACACGCGATACCTTCCCCTCCAGCTACAAACCCTCATTGGTCTAGCTGTGAGGTGTTTACAATGGAGACAGAGCTTCCAGTTAAACGCATCCTCTTACTGCAGTTCTAACTCCCAGCACAAGGAGACAGAGCTTCCAGTTATACTCATCCTCTTACTGCAGCTCTAACTCACAGAACATGGAGACAGAGCTTCCAGTTAAAATCATCCTCTTGCTGCAGCTCTAACTCACAGCACATTGACTCTCTGATTCATGCATTTTTACCTCTTTCCCGCAGGGCCGTGGGTTCCATCCTCAGTCTTGGTCTTCTCTGAGGAACTCATTTTAGAAACAGCGCCCCCTGTCTCAGGACACCTGAACACACCAGATCAGATTCACAAGTGGGTTCTGACCCAAATTGGCAGACCTGTAAATACACACAAGAAGAACATGATAACACACAGACATAATAATACACAGACACACACATACATCAAATCTCATAGAACAGACAAATCTGGAAATTAACTGAGCTATAAACTTGTACAGCAATACAATTCCCTCCAAAATATTCTGCACCCATGATAACAATTACTAAGACCGTTGAATATAAAGATTACCAGTGCTGAGATATATTTTCATTGT
>NW_026986183.1:0-5707 GCF_018555375.3 Anguilla rostrata
GGCCAAAAGGTGCTTCCACGAGCTGCGGGTGCAAGGTGGCTGAGCGCCGGCATGCCTATCCCCCACACCCCCCCCCCCTCGCCCCCGCCCCCGCTGGCTCGAGGCCCTGGTCGTGCGCTGCATTGGGAACGGATAATCAATAGGGCCATCATGGCCGTCACCGTCAGCATGACTCAGCGCACTTCGTCCAAACATCCCTCTCTCTCTCTCCCTCTCTCTCTCTCCCTTTCTCTCTCTCCGCTCTGGTGTCCCCTGTCCGCCAGGGGAACCTCTCCAAGGGCCAGGCCAGAGACGGAGGTCAAGAACGCGGACGCTGAAACCAAGGGCTGGTTCATCTGGGGGTGGCGCCTGTCGAACCAGCCACCCGTGTTCAAATCCGGCCAGGAGCAGCGTGTGAAACGAAAACCCGCCGCTCGCCAAATGCCGGCTCAAATTTTGGTCGCGACTGGTAAGATTTTTGAGTCAGGGAGCAGGGAGCCACTTTGGCAGGGAACTGACCAGGGTGTGTTATATTGCAAGAGGTAACGTGGCTGATAAGACACTGAAAATGGCTGATGTGATGTTTTAGAATTCACAAGCCGCTCTGGCCAGTGGGTGAAAAAATTAATGTCATGCCCTGAAGGAGTTAAATCAGAATAAGACTGACTCAGTTTAAGATTTACGATGATGAAACAAAAATAATTTGTTTTCACTGAAAATGTAAAGCTAAATCTCAGTTTAAATCTAGATTTAGATTTTTTTTTTTTTTAAATCTAGATTTACCGTAGATTATACGTTGCTGGCAGACCACACCAGTGCTTCTGGCTTCATCACCAGCAATGTCAACTCAGGCGACCTGACGGTACTGCGTACCCAGTACCGTGCCCCTGCAATTCCTTGCCCCACCAGGGGGAGGCAGTATGGGGCCCTATGTCCAGAATTACATCTCTTTCAGGTCTTGCGTCTCTGACCGAGATACAGAGATGGATTGGCCCTGTTATTTAATGTTTCACCCCGGGGTGTGGGGGGGGGGGGGGGGGGCGGAGGTGGGGGGGGGGGGGGGGGGGGGGGGGGGCGAGGTGATGAGCACTGAAGCCAGTATCTGCTGACCCCGCCATTCTGATACGCCGGACCAGGGGAACCTCTCCTGAAGAATCCCAATCAATCAGTCACAGCACAAAACCCCCCCAGGCCTGAGCTGCCTTGAGATGGGGGGGCATGGAGCGAGCGGGGGGGGGGGGGGGGGGGGGGCGGGTTGGCGGCGATGCAGGCTGTGGCCTCATGAAACAGCCGGGGATTGTGGGAAGGGTTTTGGTTAGAGAGAGCCGAAAGCCTTGGACAGAGCCCCACCAGCGTGCGCCCAGTTGGCCGAGCTCTAACACACTGACATGAGCACACATCGCTTTAACACACTTAGCCCCTGTCAGCTTCGGAGAAGGGTGACAATTTGCAGAGATGTATAGAGAAAGTACATCCATCCATTCAGCCATCCGTCCGTCCATCCATCCATCCATCCGTCCATCTGTCCGTCCATCCATCGATCCGTCCATCAATCCATATTACCTGCTTATTTCTGGTCAGCATCTGGACCAGAGATGCATGGCGTGAGCCTATCCCAGCCCAGCATGCATTGGGCTCCAGGCAGGGATGCATTCTGGACAGGTTGCCAGTGGGCTCCATTGGCAGCATCTCATTGGTTTCCAGAAACCCCAGCATATCAATCGGGCCCTGTGGTCTGCTTACTAAAGCTGCATATTGAAGCGTCTTCCTCTGAATAATGCCAGTGCAAGCTTAGCTCATGGGCTACCGCTACAGTGTGAATAGAAGCAGCTGGTGACATCACAATGTAGAATGCGTGCGTGCCTATGCTCTTTACATCCGGAGTGTGGATGTAGCCAATAAGACTGGCTATGTCAAACCTGGGAGAAAAGCATTTAAAAATAAATATTACATATACGTATAAAATACTTCTTCTCTTTGTTGTCCTAAGCACGAAACACAGCGTTTGTTGTCCTCTGTAAATATTGCAGTGCACACACAGTGCAAAGGCCACCCAAGGTTCAGAATTTCTTCCAGCTGAAGATTTATTTAGTCACACATTAATTTGCATATAAATTGAGCTGCATCCCAGAACGTAAGCCTCGCTCCGTTTGTGGACTTCCTGTGCTTGTTATGTAACCTCTGGTACCGAGAACCATGATACAACGCCGACGTCAGAAATATGAACCTTCAACTTAACCTTCCGGTTAGAGGGCCATTAATCTCTACATTAAACGGTCATTATTTAAATCTGAACATAAACATTGGAGGTCAGACCCAAGAGAAAAGGAAGGGCTAATACCGGCCAGGGACTCGTCGCAGCGAAGCAGCAATTAGGATGGTGAGAAATATCCACGAATTAGATGCAGAACAAGGCCTTTTGCCACCGTTGGGCTGAACTCCCGGGAGAGCAGTTGTCAGCAGATCCCTCTGTCATTTTGACACAGCTCCCCCCCCAGCCCCCCCACCCGCCCCCCTCCCCCTTGACACAGCCCCAGACTGTCTACACCAACCAGATGGTCAGTACAAGGTTTGACACCATCATCCCTCGACACCGGCGTGTGACCGTGCCTACCAGATGTTCCACTCCATACACTTACCACTGAAAGTTCTGTCTATTTTTTTTTATTAAATTTTTTTTTTTTTTTTCGTTCAAGCTCAAGGTATTCTGATCTGGATTTGCCGAACTTTGCAGCCCGGGCAGCAGCACAAATAGCAGGACCCCCCCGCTGCCATGAACCCCTCAAACACTGAAGCACTGTGGGAGGAAAACATACCTCAGACTGCTTATTTTCATTACTCTGACAGCATGCAGCATTTTTATATTATTATTATTATTATTATTATTATTATTATTATTATTATTATTTGATGGGAAAATTATGGTTGCAAAAATTCGCCTGAGCGGATACAGGGGCAGACGGTTGCATTTCCTTTCTCCTCCCTTCAGGGCCGGCCCATGGGATAAACGCTCTATACGGTTGTTTAGGGCCACAACCTCTGGGGGGGGGGGGTTCCAAACACGATCCAATGTTTATCTAAGGTAAATAACGTTATTTTCGTAATTACGTTATTCATCCGCTATCGCAGAACTAGCGGTATATATTGAAAATGGAACGGCAACAGAGCATTTCATAACAGTGTAAGGATTTTACCAAGTGATTTTAAAACACCCCGTCCGCCTCTCTCTCTCTCTCTCTCTCTCTCTCTCTCTCTCCCTCCCCCTCTCTCTCTCTCTCTCTCTCTCTCCCCGGGCGTCGGGGGCGCACGCAGGGACTAAAGCGGCACGAGCCGTTTACCCAAAACCAACCAATCAGCGCGCAACTTCAGCTGCGCCGATCCCCGCCAACAATCGCCCCTGAAAGACGTTCGACTCGCGTTAGCTTCCTTTCCCCGGAATGAAACAAACACGAACGTGGGGGGGGGGGGGAGGAGAAGAAAAAAAAAAAAGAGGGGGAAACCGCTATTACCGCGTGAAATGCTACGGCTTTTTCTTCACCGCCGCGGCTTATATATTAAAAAAAAAAACCATTCGCCGTGGTTCCGTGAGAAAGAAAGATCGCCCGGGGTCTGTGGTCGCCCCTGCTGTACACATTTAAATTGATCTCGCCCGGGCCGCTGACTCCAGCCTGCGCTCGACGTGCCAAACGCAACACTTTCCCCTCGGGCTGAGTTTCAAACGCGCATTTGACATTTTCCAGGAAAATGCGTAAAAGGTCTAATTGGTTATTGCACATTAGCAGGATATCTCGGAGGGGATATATTTTTGCGGAAGAGCAGCGGGGCGCCCTTTTGGGGACGCGGGAGGTAACACCGAGGGCGCGGAGAACGGAGCAGCGATAAGCTGAGCGGGAGTTCCGGAATTCCAGTTCAGGGGGTGTCGGAAACTTCGGATAGGGCGCAGGCCTGGGGCGGAGGGTGTATTCGGATGGATTATTTAAATGGGGAGGGGGGGGTGGGGAGGTGTCTAAAACATTGCAATCATATTTCCAAGAGCGATGTAATGCATTAAAGCGAGATTGAGAATTTGTACATTATATTTAAATATAAATGTCAAATGCAAATGTTAAATACACATGTAAATGCTACATTTTAGCTATAAATATATATAAAGGTAAATGCTTTATATTTTTTGCAGCATTTTGGCTAGGTTATTGGCATAACATTGAAATGTTCATCAGAGCATGCATTACATTTCTCACCTGATCTTTTCAAACACGAGCCACATGCCAGTGGACTATCAGTCCAGTGTCATTGGACACTGTCCTGGGCTACAGGAAATAATGTGAACTTAAATTTTTTTGCCAAACTACCATGAAAAATAATAACAGGGACATACACAATTGTGATTTTAAAGTTAATTTGCCTGGGGAAGCCATTTTGAGGCAGTTGATTCAGCTGTTTGCATGGGTGTGGTCGAGGCTGCCATTTACCATACAAAAAACTGCATTTTTGGACTTCCTGATGGCACTACTTAAAGCCTCTGTGATGTCACAGAAGGAATGCACGTTTGGACTTCCTGATGGCACTAGTTAAAGCCTCTGTGATGTCACAGAGGCGTGCACGTTTGGACTTCCTGATGGCGCTAGCTGAAGGCTCTGTGATGTCACAGAAGTGTGCACGTCTAGACTTCCTGATGGCACTAGTTGAAGCCTCTGTGATGTCACAGAGGCGTGCAGGTTTGGACTTCCTGATGGCACTAGTTAAAGCCTCTGTGATGTCACAGAGGCGTGCACGTTTGGACTTCCTGATGGCACTAGTTAAAGCCTCTGTGATGTCACAGAGGCGTGCAGGTTTGGACTTCCTGATGGCACTAGCTGAAGCCTCTGTGATGTCACAGAAGCGTGCACGTTTGGACTTCCTGATGGCACTAGTTAAAGCCTCTGTGATGTCACAGAGGTGTGCACGTTTGAACTTCCTGATAGCTGAAGCCTCTGTGATGTCACAGAAGGAACGCACGCTCGTGCTTCACGGTTGCACCTCTCCGTTTACCCCCTCTGTTTGCTCTCCGCTCATTCTCGTGCCAAACCGTTGAAGTGTTTGTTCCAGGGTGCCTGCGAGCCTCCCCGGCGAGCGATACGCTGGCCCATCAAAAACGCATCGTGCGGCTGCTCTCCTCTCCTCGCCCGTGAAATATTTCACACTTTTATTTTTCCTTGTCCGACTATCAGTGCCATTTGATTGCTCAGCGCGACAGTCTGGAGCTAAATCGCACCGGGCGAGACGCAGTCTTTCTTCCGTTTTCTTTTTCAGCTTTCTGCCAACCGGTGTCTTATCAAACCTGCCTGCCACACTTTTTTATGGATCCTTCTTTTTTTTCACTTTGATTGATTCGATTATTCGGGCTAAAGATAGCGAGACGGTGATCACAGCGTGCGGCGGCACTTGAGCGGCATGGAGTTTAGAGGCCGCTTGCTCCGAAGGGCGCCATATTAGATACACATTGATTGGTTGGGGATGATGTGTGTGCGGAACAGCGGTCTGAGTGTAAGCCTGCGCGTACCGAGCGTGTTTAAATGAGAATCGTGAGTGTGTGTCTGTAAGAGGATTATTGTGGGAGTGCATGGGCAGGAGCTATGGACATAATAAAGAGGGGATGGCGATGATCCAGCTGCCGATGGATGTGTGCTTATGCTTCATTTATTGACAATGACATTAAGGAGATATTAAGTCTGTGACGGTCCTGATA
>NW_026986184.1:0-5564 GCF_018555375.3 Anguilla rostrata
CCGCCATCACACGCCGAGTGTGACTGAAGAAGCCTCTCCAGTGATCAGCTCAGTGGGTTAACCACGCAGCTCTGAATGGGGGCTGATGGGAGGCTCGCCCAGTTAAGACCCTGCGCCAGTGCGTGTGGGTGGGCCCCGCAGTGTGGGGCCGAGTCCTCCATCACCAGCTGCCCTGAAAGCAAGGAGACTGCCGGGTGACGCGTGATTGGCCGTAGTGTTGCCAAGGGAGAGGGATTTGGTTGGCATGCTGATCGTGTCTTTTTGTGCCCCAGCGCCCCCCTGTGGTCGATCACACTCCTGCAGTCTGCCCAGATCAGTTACCCGTTATGTAAATTGTAAATGGACTGTATTTATATAGCGCTTTCATCCAAAGCACTTTACAGTTGATGCCTCTCATTCACCAGAGCAGTTAGGGGTTTGGTGTCTTGTTCAGAGACACTTGGATACGCCCAGAGTGGGGATCGAACCGGCAACCTTCCGTCTGTCAGACAACCGCTCTTACCTCCTGAGCTGTGTCGCCCCCTAACAGTTTAACCTTTTACGTGATAAAAGGTTGGACTGATCTCAGATCAGCAGTCGTACAGGGGCCTGGTCTCTGACAGGTGGCTGGTGTATGACAGTAGCTGTGTGCTGTACCTCTGCTGTTCATGCAGAGAGAGATGTGCTCTCTGAGAGGAGACTCTGACTCTGATTTTCTGTCTCTGCTCACACAGCCCTGTCTGAATGTAACCACGCCCCTCTGCACGAAGCCGTCTACGAGGAGATCGAGTACAAACTGGCTAGAGGGGGAACCTACAGCGCCCCCCGGTGGGGTGAGTGAATCGGATCTGTCCTCCTCGTGCTGCACAGTAAAGTCTTAAACACACTGTGGAAGACCTCCTCAGAGCATGTGTGGTGTGGGCGGGGTCGGGACACACCCTCTCTCCTGTTCACAGGGAGTGGCCTATCGGAGGATCCGCCCTCTGGGTATGAAGACGTGGGGGACGGCGAGGGACACTCCCTCTCAGGTAAGGGGGCGGAGCTCTGTGGAGCTCTCAGTGGGCGTAGGGGGTGGTGCTGTGGTTCCAGGGTGATTTTTGGAGGGGTGGAACTCCTGAGTGCTCCTCAGAGTTTCGGTGGGGTACGTAACAGGATCACAGTTACTCAGAATAAGAGGGTCTGCTAAATGCCTGTAATATAATCATATTGTAGATATGGTGTTTAATCATGACATATATTTATTAAAACAGCCGTTATGGGTACATGGGGATAGACTGTTAATCCGCTACTTCTACCCCTCAGGAGCACTGAAATAGTGCCCTTCAGGCCTCGTAGATTTCTAGGTAGTTACAGACGTCTTCCAGCAGGTGGAGCTGCGCTCCTCTGTGTTCTGTCTCTCTGTTACCACCGGGTCAGGTTGGTTCCTGTGGGACTCAGTGATGTGGATTCCCCAGCACCCACATACCAAGGTTTAAATATGGGGTCAGTTAGACTGTCCCCACACCGTCAGGCAGCCGTGACTGCAGTGTGCAAACACAGCTAGCTGAAGTGTTATTCAGTGCTGCTCTGAAGGGCCCCACTGTCCTGCTGTGTGACAGTCCTGAGATTCAGCCACAAGTCCCCAGAAGTCTCCTTGCTTTCAGGGGACCTGGTGATGGAGGACACACCGGAGAACTATGATGATGTCATCCCAGCGGATAAGCATCCAGACAGTGTGCCAGGTGAGTGTTTTGATTGGTTGGTGGGATGATTCAATATTTTCTCCTCATGAATACATTTAATTGCATTCATTATTATATGCTGTACTTAGTTTTTTGTGTTAATTGTCCAATCTCCCTTGGCCTTTTTAGATGAATAAAACATGCGCATTAATGGAATCATTTCATTACATAGAACATTTCTTGCAGTTGACTTGTTTTGTTGTCCAGTCTTAAGCTGCGTTTCCACCGCAGGAACTATACCCCGGAACTAGGAACCTTTTGAGGAACTCAGTGCGTTTCCACCGCAGGAACTAGGGTCTAAATTTAGTTCTGGGGGCTTTGTTTTACCCCCCAAAAGGTTCTTGCTCGGGGGGTAGTACTTTCCGAAAGTACAGGAACCTTTTGGGTTGAGCTTGCAGCGCTGAACATTTCTGATTGGTCGAGTTCTCACGGGATTTTTTTGTGTCTATTTTCAGGCGCCATGTTTGAAAATATGCAGGCGCAAACCAATTTATTTTCCTAATAACTTCAAATAAAACTTGTATGTTATGCGGCGCAGTAGCCTACTTTTGGTTATAGCCTGCCAACGTCTTGAAATTATAACGTGTGCTCTTCTGTTCTTTTCTTGCTTTAGTATTCGTTTTATAAAATGCTAAGCATTCGTGCTGGGACAGCATATTACGTACTAAAACATTCAAAGGGATTAATTCGGTTGCTGAATATTTTCTTCCGGATTTTCTTAGCCCGTTGTAATTGACTCAAAACGTTTGATACAGTTATGTGAGGTATGCGGTAGTTCTGCGTAATTCACATTGGTGATACAGTAAAAGCAAACTGGAAATCACCTTCCACACTTTTTGTCAGGGTAAAATAACAGGTTAATTCTAGTAATCGTACCTTTAGCTTTTTCAGACTGCCGTAATTTTACTCTGCCACTCTTCAATTCCACAAAAAGACCAGGAAGACTATGGACTAATTTATGGTGCATGGTTCGCATCTGGAGGGCACACTTCGCTGCTCGGCTAGCAGTAACTTCGAAGGAAAACAAACGGTGGCTGTACCACTACTAATTTAAATGTTCACGCAAGTCCGAGTTTTCGTTCTATTCTTGTCATTTTGCGATTAGCCTATATGGAATTGACGATGAGAAAGTAATCAAACAGCAAATTGTTTACAACGTGTGCATGTTTTCTGCTGTTGTTGCCAGTTACCTATATTGGAAATGTGAATGCATTCTGTCGCTTCGGATGTCAAGACATGAAAGCGAATGTTCGCATAAAAACATAATGAATGTGTTTGAGAGGATATATAAAACAGTTACAATCTGACTATTGGTCTGTTATATCCTATTTGTTGCATAACGGTCCAAGTTCAACTACCAACGACAGTTTTGCTTGACAGCAGCAAAATATGCCCAAACAGCTGCAGAAGAATATTTCAATTCCATGTGATTAAATCGATAAAAATCAATAAATACAAAAGTAACCATATATAGTCATTGTTGGTAACCCGTTGTATATAAGTGGAATAAACCCCTCCGGGCTGTCCCGGTTATTAGAAAATAATGTAGGCTACTTCGTTGGTAGTATGGGGTTACAGAAGAAATCATATGACAGATGGACCTACGATAACGTCGCTTTTTCATACGTCAGTGGGCTAATTTGCCTAATCTTCGCGGGACTTTAGACCCCGGTGGAAACGCAGACAACCATTGGCTGAAGGAACCTTTTAGTTCCTGGTAAAGTAGTTCCTGGGACTGAAAGTTCCGGGTAATTTTGGTGGAAACGCGGCTTTAGACATGGAAATTACTTTTAAAGTTCTTGCCCCGATAATTAGTGTAACCAGTATAACCACCAAAACCAATATAGCCAATTATGAGCACTATAACCAGTGTGCCCAGTTTAACCAGCACTGCTGCTGCTTCTCTCTGACTGTTTAAGGGGAGCTGGTGGAGGGAGATGTGACAGAGCATTATGATGATGTCATCACCATGCAGCCGGGCCCAGATGCTTTTCCAGGTTGAGTTTCTCTTTACAGACAGAATATTGGAGTGAAACACAATGTCTGTCACTGAATTCACTGTGTTCTGCTCAGATGCTTTTCTGTGTCTCTGGCTGCAATCATGTGATTTATTCATTATTAATGTAATATTTATATTTTAGATTATGATGTTTATTATTCTATTCAATGAATTTTATAGATTAAGACACTATCCTGTGTTGAAAATCGTTACTTCCTGTCTGTGTAATTTGTGAAAATCATTGCCATGGGCTACTTCCTGTCTGTGTGGTTTGTTACAGGGGATCATGTGACAGACACTGAGGAGAATTATGATGATGCCGTGACTCTGGACTGGATTCAAGTGGGTGAGTCGGTACAAAGTGAATCACTCTATATAACATGAATAACTACAAGCTTTTATGGTTTAATAAAAATTCATCAATCCATCCCATTATATTTAATATACCGGTTCTTGGAAGACATTTTTCCAGATTGCTTCATGGGCAATTATGAGAATATGCACATTCCATTCCACCTGCAAACTTTTCTGAAAGTAGACATTTTAGTGTAGACATGACCCTATGAAAATATTTTGATTGTAACTTTTTCTTTCAGTATAGAATTACAAGATCACAGCAGGTATTTGGTGAAAATGAGCCTTTCCCTGACTGTGTCTGTCTGTCTCCTGATCCATCCCTGTAGGGGAGAGTGTTCTGGCTGAAACCCCACCCGCTCCCTGGGGGATGGACTATGATGATGTGGGGGAGTAGCCTCCTGAAAGAGGAGGAGCACTGTGAGATTGACAGTTCTAACTTCGAAAGTGTCCACCCACAAGTTCGGATAGAAGAACTTACATGGACTCCTTTATCCTACACATCTCAAGCAAAATGTTTTAAAGTCATAAAACCATATCCCACTAGATCAGTTATTCATGAATTAATAATTCACCTGAAATTATTTACTGTGGACTCCTTAGCTCTTTCATAAATTAGCTCATTGGAAATGCTGGTACTTGTATACATTGAGAACAATAGCTTGCATTCACTGACACAATGAGACAGTTACTTTTTCTGACCAAGATGATGATGTACAGCTCAAACTACATGGAGTCAGTACTGGCCACTTCAATATGAAATGAATGCATCAAAATTTTTGGAATGTAAAAATGAAAACTGAGCTTTAGCCTGTGTAAGCCTTTGCTTTATATTTGTTTGTATTTCCATTAAACCCTTTCAGTTTTGGCTGCTGTGTTTCATCATGAGCAGGTCAGAGCTGTCCATGTTGGCTCTCTCTGATTGACATGTGGAAGGGTAGCCAGGCAGCACTTATCCAGCATCCCAACATGCTCCTTTGCAAGATCACATTTTTCAAGATGCTTTTATTGCACATAGCTGATGAGTTTGTTCATCTTTCCATTTGAGCAGAATATGAACAAGGCAGTAAGTCTGCACTGACTGCTTTTTCACTACTACTCATTTCATACTACTTTTATTACTACTCAAAATTGTTTAAAAAATTTTAACAAAAAAATATTTGACTACCTTTTTATATATTTAGTTTTTAGATATTCGGATGCTATATCTTGGAGAATTATACTCCTTTTGATAGACAAGATTTTATAGAAATGAAATATATTTAGCTAAAATGCTCACAATGTATTTCTTAGCCTTCTTAAGCAATACCAGTATTTTTAACAGCTGCATGTCAATAAGGCATTTTTAAATAAAGTTTAAAGACTGATTAAACTTTGTTTTCTCATTTCCTTTTATTTATATTCTACATTAATGTATTTGTTCATTCATTTGAGAAAATGCAGGGATAGGTATAGTACACAGTTTAGATTGTTTGCAGGTGTATGACACTGAAATAGAGGAAGAGAAACAG
>NW_026986185.1:0-5156 GCF_018555375.3 Anguilla rostrata
AACATTTAACTAGTGTCATTACATTACATTTTTACTTGCCAGACGCTTTTATCCAAAGCGACGTACAAAAAGTGCAAAAGTGTCTACAATCCACTTTCTCAAAACCTTTTAAAATGAAAACCTAAATAAATCCCCCTAGAATCTCATCTTGCTAGACTGAAGATATTTAAGAGCCTCCACATGCAATGTAACATCTACAGTAAATAATGGAACTAATCTTTTTGCTCCACTCTTTCCTTTGCTGAAAGGATACACATCCTTCTTACTGTAAGGTTGAACTGGACACTGTACCCTGAAAGTTTTCCCATTGTAAAACGTTTTTTTGTTATGTATGACACCATCCTGTTTTTCATTTTTAACAGTTGAGATTCAAAAAGTTGAGATTCAGATTGAGTTGCCTGAACTGAACTCAAATCATTTTCTCAAGGTATATTATTTTAATTCAGAACTACCCACAAAATAATCTTGTCTTAAAAACTGTTATTTCCCACAAGCAGAAAGGCACATTTGCCCGTGCTGAATTTTATTAGGGAGGTCTCTGCACAATTATAGACTCTATCTCCCTGAATTACTATACTCAACTTCCAAACTGTTTGCTGTGCCAACTGAGGTTTTAGTCACTAGCACATGAAACTGTTTTTTTTAGTAGTGACTTATCAAAGTCATTTAAAAGCAATAAGCACAAAATCCAGAAGCAAAAACACTCCGAAATGCATATTCTGTCGAGGGAGATGAAGAAGCAGCTAAGATCCTAGTAAGAGCTGGCCCCTCCCACATTCAGTGCTCAGAGAGACCTGGCCCTCCTAGCCCCTCCCACATTCAGTGCTCACACAGACCTGGCCCTCCTAGCCCCTCCCACATTCAGTGCTCAGAGAGATCTGGCCCTCCTAGCCCCTCCCACATTCACTGCTCACACAGACCTGGCCCTCCAAGCCCCTCCCACATTCACTGCTCACACAGACCTGGCCCTCCAAGCCCCTCCCACATTCACTGCTCACACAGACCTGGCCCTCCTAGCCCCTCCCACATTCACTGCTCACAGAGACCGCGGTAAGAGCCAAAATGTGGCCCCAGATGAACATAATGTTATTTCGCAAACACACCATTCTCCAGCTGCAGAAAACTCAAAATCAAACATAACTTTCAGACATTAATAAACCTCCCAGAATTCCTCCCTGCACATCAGGTCTTCTGCAATCCCCTATTGATTGTGTTTACTCGCATCTTCATAGCGGTTACAGTTGCTTGGTTTGTTTGTTTATCGCAAAGCAGCTTGAAGCCCGCAGGAGAGCAGTGGGCCAGAGGAGAGACTGTGTGTGTGTGCGTGTGTCTGTGTGTGCGTGTGTGCATCTGTGTGTGTGTGTGTGCATCTGTGTGTGTGTGCGTGTGTGTGTATGTGTGTGCGTGTGTGTGTGTGTGTGTGTGTGCGTGTGTGTGTGTGTGTGTGTGCGTGTGTGCATCTGTGTGTGTGTGTGTGTGAATGTGTGTGTATGTGTGTGTGTGTGTGTGTGTGTCTGTCGGTGTGTGTGCGTGCGTGCGTGTGTGTGGGTGTGTGTGTGTGTGTGTGTGCGGTTCCCGACTGCAGGGTTTCTACGGCCTACGGTCGCGCCAAATTAGCCAGCGCTGCGCGGGCTCTCCACGGGAGAAAGAAGTGACACATGACCCGTGTGTGCAATTACACGTGGAGAGGAGACACCAGCAGACACGTGTACAGACACACACACACACACACACACAGACACAAACACACACACTTCTGCTCTCGGTATTCTCTGTGCTCCTCAACTTTCAGGAATGCCCCCCATAACATGATCCCATACCAGTGTGACAGGGGACCAGATGTCAGCACTGCTAGGAGCAACCCAATATCCCACTGTACACAAACACATTTCCTCTTTAGACTTGTATTTTTTAATTTATTTCTGGTGTATTTGAAAGCTTGGGCTTTAACCAAAAGATTCTCGGCTGTTTCTCACTGCTGTAGGCCTCCTCAAATCACCTGAACCGAAAGCGCATCAGTGAATATCTGCTCGCACAAATGTTCGGTTTGTAAAAATGCAACAAGCCGGGTCTGTTCCTTTGAATAAGGGCATCTGCAAAGCAGGTAAAAAAAGGACTGCAGTTTAATTATGGTTTTGGGGAAGCTCTCTAGTCTCTGATGTCTGTAATCTAAACAGCCAAAACGCTTAGAAACTAGACGCCAGGTGGGTAAAGCAGGCAGGGGGAAACACAGACACAGAGGCAGGTAGACAGGCGGGTAAAGCAGGCAGGGGGAAACACAGACACAGAGGCAGGTAGACAGGTGGGTAAAGCAGGCAGGGGGAAACACAGACACAGAGGCAGGTAGACAGGTGGGTAAAGCAGGCAGGGGGAGACACAGACACAGAGGCAGGTAGACAGGCGGGTAAAGCAGTCAGGGGGAAACACAGACACAGAGGCAGGTAGACAGGTGGGTAAAGCAGGCAGGGGGAGACACAGACACAGAGGCAGGTAGACAGGCGGGTAAAGCAGGCAGGGGGAAACACAGACACAGAGGCAGGTAGACAGGTGGGTAAAGCAGGCAGGGGGAAACACAGACACAGAGGCAGGTAGACAGGTGGGTAAAGCAGGCAGGGGGAAACTCAGACACAGAGGCAGGTAGACAGGTGGGTAAAGCAGGCAGGGGGAGACACAGACACAGAGGCAGGTAGACAGGCGGGTAAAGCAGTCAGGGGGAAACACAGACACAGAGGCAGGTAGACAGGTGGGTAAAGCAGGCAGGGGGAGACACAGACACAGAGGCAGGTAGACAGGCGGGTAAAGCAGGCAGGGGGAAACACAGACACAGAGGCAGGTAGACAGGTGGGTAAAGCAGGCAGGGGGAAACTCAGACACAGAGGCAGGTAGACAGGTGGGTAAAGCAGGCAGGGGGAAACACAGACACAGAGGCAGGTAGACAGGTGGGTAAAGCAGGCAGGGGGAAACTCAGACACAGAGGCAGGTAGACAGGTAAGACGGGACGAGGCTCCGCCCCCGGGCGCGGGCAGGTGCGGGTGCTAATTGCCCGTTTCTGATAACAAGTGCGCCCCGCACCTGCGGCCCCCCGTCCTGCGACGAGCGAGGCGACGGCACACAGCACAACGCTGCCACTGTTACAGCGCCCGCGCCAAAGGCTACGCTACGCTATGCTACGCTAAGCTATGCTGCGCTAAACTACGCTACGCTACGCTATGCGGGAGCCCTCGCACGGAACCCCGCGAATCGCGGGAGCGCCGATCTTTCCCGCCCGCCTCGCTCGACTCCCGCCGTTTCCGGGGGGGGGGGGGGTAGTGAGGGCGGCGGGGGAGGGAGGAGGAGGAGGAGGACGGTTGCGCCTGCAGGTGAAGATCCGGGCTTCGCTGTGATCACAGAGAGACAGGAAGCCGCAGGAGCGCCGTGGGGGGTTTGGGGGGGGGTGTCGCCAGCGGGCATGGGTGCAGGCATTCAGGTCTAATCTGCGTCGCGGAGGGAAGGAGGGAGCGCGGGAGGAGAGAGGGAAGGAGGGGGGGGAGCGCGGAGAGCACACCAGAGCAGCCGCCTGACGGTGATGTATCAGGAAAGGCTCTGAGGGAATAGCCGGCAGACATCTTCTTTTTTCTCTCGCTCTTTAACTGTCACACGCAGGCAGGTGTGCCGCTGTGCACACACTGCTGAGGGTGTCCTGTCAGCCGCAAACTTTCCCCCCCCCCCACCTGCCTCCACCGCTCCTCATTACTCTATCCTAGGCTGAGTACACACACTACCACGACCGGAGAGTGGGGCGGGGGGGGGCGAGGGGGGCTGAACCGGCTTGCCGCGGAGTTCACACGGCAGACACACCGTCTGCGGAGGGATAAGGAGGTGGACGAGGATTTAAAAGAGGTAGGGGCCGGGGGGCGGATATCGAGACGGATTCCGTGGGTGCGTCCCACTCCAAGGCCATCTGTCCTGTTTGCCCCCCCCCCCCCTCCGGGTCATTAAGGGAATAAGGGAACCCTGTGCCCCAGGCCGGATGGCGACTCTTCAAACGAGGGGGGTGGGGGGGGGGGGTGGGTGGGGGGGGGGGGGTGGGCAGGGGATACTCAAATCCCAAAATCTGACAAAGAAACCAAAAATGGGCTCGGGAGTGTTTGAGTGTGAGCAGGATGTTGGGAAGCCCAGGTCGGTCCCTGATTCCTGTTTCTCTACACAGACATACCCCAAGGGCAGGAGAACCACATTACCCATCTACCCCCGTCTCACAGTGGCTCCAGTGTCCTCTCTCTTACCAGGGGGGTCAGAGGTCATTTATTCCCATTAACAAGCGGCTGTAACATGTGGGTCTGATGGCTTCTTTCTTTTTACCACTGATATCGATCCCTTCGGACGGTTCTGAGAAGAAACGGGCTGCAATGGGCGCCGTGGCGACGGGCTACGGAGGTGGGTATTGGACCTGCGGGCGATTTGAGTTTACCTGACAGGGGGAGGCGGTGGGGGGGGGGGAGGGGGAGGAGAGGGGAGAGCCTCTTTCCTGTTTTCCGCTGCTAGCATTCAGCGCGCAGCCAGGAGGGCCTGAATTATTTAGGCGTCGGACGAGGGGGGGGGGGGGGCGCACCTGCCGGCGCGAGGCGAGCGATGAAAAAATAACGACCCGCTTCCCCCACCTCCACGTGACGGACAGATGTCCCCGCGCGCGCACACACACACACACACACACACACACGCACACACACGCACACACACACACGCGCGCGCAGAGGGGCAGCGTCCGCACGGATAATGAAGAGTGACAGATCTCCTCCCCATGGGAGTGAACGCTGGAGCAGAACAGAGGATCCGCCGTCGCCATAAAGAATATTTATGTGCCGCTGCGACAAAGCGTCCGAGAAAAAACAAGTGTGTGACACAATTTGTGTTTTTTTTCTGTCCAGGCTCAATGGGGGGGGGGGGCTGAGCCCAATTGGTGGGGGTGGACAGTTTGGCTGAGGGACCGGGGGGGGGAGGGGTGTCACAGTGTCCTTCTGAAAGCCAAAGCAGGGAATTAAGGGACTGAAGCCTCAAGCAATTCCTTCATTCTTTGTTTTGGTATGAATTTATTTTCCCCCAATTTTACGATACCAGGGGGCTGTGGTTCCCAAAAATCCAGTTCTGCTCAAACCCTTCTCTCTGTCTCTCACTCT
>NW_026986186.1:0-12165 GCF_018555375.3 Anguilla rostrata
AGAGGCATTAATGCATTTAATTCAGTAAAGCTGAAAATGCTGACAATAAAATGTTTATTTCGGTGTAATAGGCTTAGCTAAGAGCTTACACCCTGAACAATAGTTTTCCACCGAGAATCAAGAAGTAATTAAAAAGTTTTAAATTAGATTTATATGCTTTTCATTCAATTTATTTTGGTTTATTTCTTTAAGAATTCAAAACTAGATCTCTTCTCTTTCACTTTTACTTCTACCAGACAATAATGAGCTCCATTCTAAACCTTGTGAGATTTTGAGTATTTTCTCATCCTTCTGAAATTCTGCTCCTTAGAAATAATCCTTCACGTGGCTCACTAAGGTAACAATATAAGCTCTTACAATGTTCTTACACTTCTCCTGCTCTTCTCAGATTCACTATCATTTTTTCTTAGATTGACCTACGTCCTTAGAAACAGTGCAGAGTTCAGTAATCTCAAGATAAGAAACTTATTAGATAACTAAGATTTATTTCTCAAGAGGTAAGGCTATGATAAGTACATGATATACTCTTGTATATCATGGCCAAAAGTATGCGGACACGTGACATTCAAAATCTCATCCAAAATTATGGGCATTAATATGGAGTTGGTCCACTCCTTGCTGCTATAACAACCTCTACTCTTCTGAGAAGGCTTTATATTAGATGTTGAAGCACTGCTGCAGGGATTTGCTTCCATTCAGCCTTGAAAAAAACCAAAACATATTGGTCAACCCCTAGTGCAGTCTATATGTATCTGTTTGTATTTATTTGTCTAAACATGTGTTCATCATTTTGTAATTTTGTGTGTTAACAGGTCAGTCAAAATCCTTTTTGTCTAATCTGATCTGATGTGTTCCGGTCTCCTGAGATAGGGGGCGCTGTTTCTAAAATGAATTTCTCTGGGGCGCCAGAGACCAAAGCAGGAATCCTCAGCCCTGACAGAAATAGATATAAATTCATATATTTAATGTGCTGTGAGCTAGAAGTGCAGTAAGAGGATGAGTTTAACTGGAAGCTCTGTCTCTATGTTTTGTTCACAGGGCCCAGGACAAAAGAGCAGGGTCACCTGTACCCAGCTGTCTGTCTGTGAGGAGTGCTCCTTCAATGGATGAACCAGTTCCCTTCAAAGGGGAATTCACAGGTGATTCAAGGTAATTACACAAGTTCATGCTGACACTACTGTTTAATTCTACTTCAATCTCACTGGCACCTTTCATGTGTAAGTGGGGTGTATTGTGTCACTTTCAGATGTGAAGTGAGTTAGAGCTGCAGTAAGAGGATGAGTTTAACTGGAAGCTCTGTCTCCATGTGCTGTGAGTTAGAGCTGCAGTAAGAGGATGAGTTTAACTGGAAGCTCTGTCTCCATGTGCTGTGAGTTAGAGCTGCAGTAAGAAGATGAGTTTAACTGGAAGCTCTGTCTCCATGTGCTGTGAGTTAGAGCTGCAGGAAGAGGATGAGTTTAACTGGAAGCTCTGTCTCCATGTGCTGTGAGTTAGAGCTGCAGTAAGAGGATGAGTTTAACTGGAAGCTCTGTCTCCATGTGTCGTGAGTTAGAACTGCAGTAAGAGGATGAGTTTAACTGGAAGCTCTGTCTCCATGATTTGTTCACAGGGTCCAGGAGGAAAGAGGAGGGTCACCTGTACCCAGTTGTCTGTCTATGAAGAGTGATCATTCAATGCATAATCCAGTTCTCTTCAAAGGGGAATTCACGGGTGATTCAAGGTAATTACACAGGTTATACTGACACTGCTGTTTAATTCTACTTCAATCTGACTCGTACCTTTCACGTGTAGGTGGGGGTTACTGTTTCACTTTCTGGTGTAAGTGGGGGGTATTGTGTCACATTCAGGTGTAGGTGGGGTGTGTTGTGTCATTTTCAGATGTAGGTGGGGTGTATTTTTCATGTTCAGAAATGAATTTCTGTGCTATCATTTTTTTATAAGTAATTGTTTATTGGGATTTTACAACACAAAATGCAGGGTATAACATTATATAGCATACATTTCACAGGATAGTATCAAACAGGTCATTTAAATTGAGTCAATTGATGAGCAATATTTCTCAATGAAAAGAAAGTGTTATCCTAAACCCTTCCCCAGTCAATCTCTTGGTTATATGCCCCTGATCCATAGAGTTTGTTCCCAGAGAAATGCTCATTGAATATATCACAGAAGGACAACACCACACCTTTAACAGGTTAGAGCCATTCCACTGCTGCATGTTCCTATATATTTACATTGAAAGCTATCTTGCCAGATCATAATCTGCACCATAGATGTTTCATTCCAGATTCCACTCAATATAGTAGAGCTGACTGCCAAACTGTCAATATTCTAATCCTGCCCATGCAGCCATAATCGTTGTATGAAATACTGAAGTTGTCACAATTCCTGTAAATGTGTCATTTTGGACACATTTGCCAACATATTCCATCAGTAAAGTGCAATCATGACAAATTAGTTGACAATTCAGTTGTTAATTCCTTTTTATTTTTAAAATAAAGCAATTTAAAATAAAGCAAAACTACAGGTCAGACACATTTTTTCTGATTTGACTGAAGAAGTCAAGATAATAAATTATGTTGTCCTAACATAACCCAAAAAAAAAAAATCTGTACTTCAATCACTCACTTCATCCAGTAATAAAATCATAAATGTGTTGTGGTAGTCCAAAAGTCCAATTAAAAGTGCATTTCAAAGGCAAACACCATTTTGAAGACAGAGAAGAAAAGGGAAGAATTGAAATGGAATAACAGAACGCAGTAAGTATGCTGTTGTGGAGTGGGATGGAGAGGGGAGAGAAGTTTAAGGTGGGAGGGGGTTGGGAATCGGCAAGTTTAGTCGTATTAATACGCTTAATTTAGTAAAACTGAAAAGCTGACAATAAAATGGCGATTGAAATGGAGAGTGCCTTATAAGTGGTCACAGCCTTTACACAAATATTTCCATCTGGGGCCAGATAAAATGTTTTAAGATTTATGGATTTAATGTTTGTGTTTGTATTTATTAATTTAATTGAGGTAATTGTTTTTTAAACAACATCAATATTGAATCATTCATTCAGTCGGTGGTTTTGTGAAGAAATGTGTCTTCTTTCAGTTTCATCCAGTGTAGGATAATATTTAATACACTGATTCTCTTAAAATGAGAATCGATGTAGTTGCATTCTGTATCTTTATTTTTTATTTTTATTGGCCTCAATAAACAAATATACATATGCAGTGCTCATACATATTGGCAAGTTGAAGTCAAAATGTTAATTTGTGCTGTAAACTCAAGCGGTTTTGATTTCTGATCAGGGCCGTCCCTACTAGGATTTCGCTGGCCCTATACAATTCTGTGGGATGTGTGGGTGGGGGGGGGGGGGGGGCGGGACGATGTGAGGTTGGGGTTTGGGGAGGTGTTGTTGGAATCTGTGGAGCGGGGTGGGGTGGGGGTGCTGTTGGACCCTATCAAGGCAAAAATCCCCTGTAACAAACAGAAACTTTTTATGGCAGAACAGCCAGTGTATGCCATAAAAAGACAACCAGTGAGCCTATTAGGATAGACCTATATACATTTTATCCAAACAAATAAAGTAATCATTCACTTCACCCAGTAATAAAATAATAAACAGATTGCGTACATCACAAAGTCAAATTAAGTGGGCATTACAAGAGTGAACACCATTTTAAGGACAGAGGAGAGTAAGGAAGGACTGAAATGGAATAACAGAACGCAGTAAGTAGCCTGTTGTGGGGTGGGATGGAGAGGGGAGAGATGTTAAAGGTGTGAGGGGTATGAGGGGGTTGGTAATCTGCACGTTTAGAGGCATTAATGCATTTAATTCAGTAAAGCTGAAAATGCTGACAATAAAATGTTTATTTCGGTGTAATAGGCTTAGCTAAGAGCTTACACCCTGAACAATAGTTTTCCACCGAGAATCAAGAAGTAATTAAAAAGTTTTAAATTAGATTTATATGCTTTTCATTCAATTTATTTTGGTTTATTTCTTTAAGAATTCAAAACTAGATCTCTTCTCTTTCACTTTTACTTCTACCAGACAATAATGAGCTCCATTCTAAACCTTGTGAGATTTTGAGTATTTTCTCATCCTTCTGAAATTCTGCTCCTTAGAAATAATCCTTCACGTGGCTCACTAAGGTAACAATATAAGCTCTTACAATGTTCTTACACTTCTCCTGCTCTTCTCAGATTCACTATCATTTTTTCTTAGATTGACCTACGTCCTTAGAAACAGTGCAGAGTTCAGTAATCTCAAGATAAGAAACTTATTAGATAACTAAGATTTATTTCTCAAGAGGTAAGGCTATGATAAGTACATGATTTATACTCTTGTATATCATGGCCAAAAGTATGCGGACACGTGACATTCAAAATCTCATCCAAAATTATGGGCATTAATATGGAGTTGGTCCACTCCTTGCTGCTATAACAACCTCTACTCTTCTGAGAAGGCTTTATATTAGATGTTGAAGCACTGCTGCAGGGATTTGCTTCCATTCAGCCTTGAAAAAACCAAAACATATTGGTCAACCCCTAGTGCAGTCTATATGTATCTGTTTGTATTTATTTGTCTAAACATGTGTTCATCATTTTGTAATTTTGTGTGTTAACAGGTCAGTCAAAATCCTTTTTGTCTAATCTGATCTGATGTGTTCCGGTCTCCTGAGATAGGGGGCGCTGTTTCTAAAATGAATTTCTCTGGGGCGCCAGAGACCAAAGCAGGAATCCTCAGCCCTGACAGAAATAGATATAAATTCATATATTTAATGTGCTGTGAGCTAGAAGTGCAGTAAGAGGATGAGTTTAACTGGAAGCTCTGTCTCTATGTTTTGTTCACAGGGCCCAGGACAAAAGAGCAGGGTCACCTGTACCCAGCTGTCTGTCTGTGAGGAGTGCTCCTTCAATGGATGAACCAGTTCCCTTCAAAGGGGAATTCACAGGTGATTCAAGGTAATTACACAAGTTCATGCTGACACTACTGTTTAATTCTACTTCAATCTCACTGGCACCTTTCATGTGTAAGTGGGGTGTATTGTGTCACTTTCAGATGTGAAGTGAGTTAGAGCTGCAGTAAGAGGATGAGTTTAACTGGAAGCTCTGTCTCCATGTGCTGTGAGTTAGAGCTGCAGTAAGAAGATGAGTTTAACTGGAAGCTCTGTCTCCATGTGCTGTGAGTTAGAGCTGCAGTAAGAGGATGAGTTTAACTGGAAGCTCTGTCTCCATGTGCTGTGAGTTAGAGCTGCAGTAAGAAGATGAGTTTAACTGGAAGCTCTGTCTCCATGTGCTGTGAGTTAGAGCTGCAGGAAGAGGATGAGTTTAACTGGAAGCTCTGTCTCCATGTGCTGTAAATGGTAAATAGTAAATGGACTGCATTTATATAGCGCTTTTATCCAAAGCGCTTTACAATTGATGCCTCTTATTCGCCAGAGCAGTTAGGGGTTAGGTGTCTTGCTCAAGGACACTTCAACACGCCCAGGGCGGGGTTTGAACCGGCAACCCTCCAACTGCCAGACAATCGGTCTTACCTCCTGAGCTATGTCGCCCCTGCTGTGAGTTAGAGCTGCAGTAAGAGGATGAGTTTAACTGGAAGCTCTGTCTCCATGTGCTGTGAGTTAGCACTTCAGTAAGAGGATGAGTTTAACTGGAAGCTCTGTCCCCATGATTTGATCACAGGGTCCAGGAGGAAAGAGCAGGGTCACCTGTACCCAGCTGTCTGTCCATGAAGAGTGATCATTCAATGCATAATCCAATTCTCTTCAAAGGGGAATTCACAGGTGATTCAAGGTAATTACACAAGTTCATACTGACATTACTGTTTAATTCTACTTCAATCTCACTGGCACCTTTCACGTGTAAGTGGGGTGTATTGTGTCACTTTCAGATGTGTAGTGAGTTAGAGCTGCAGTAAGAAGATGAGTTTAACTGGAAGCTCTGTCTCCATGTGCTGTGAGTTAGAGCTGCAGTAAGAGGATGAGTTTAACTGGAAGCTCTGTCTCCATGTGCTGTAAATGGTAAATAGTAAATGGACTGCATTTATATAGCGCTTTTATCCAAAGCGCTTTACAATTGATGCCTCTTATTCGCCAGAGCAGTTAGGGGTTAGGTGTCTTGCTCAAGGACACTTCAACACGCCCAGGGCGGGGTTTGAACCGGCAACCCTCCAACTGCCAGACAATCGGTCTTACCTCCTGAGCTATGTCGCCCCTGCTGTGAGTTAGAGCTGCAGTAAGAGGATGAGTTTAACTGGAAGCTCTGTCCCCATGATTTGATCACAGGGTCCAGGAGGAAAGAGCAGGGTCACCTGTACCCAGCTGTCTGTCCATGAAGAGTGATCATTCAATGCAAAATCCAATTCTCTTCAAAGGGGAATTCACAGGTGATTCAAGGTAATTACACAAGTTCATACTGACATTACTGTTTAATTCTACTTCAATCTCACTGGCACCTTTCACGTGTAAGTGGGGTGTATTGTGTCACTTTCAGATGTGTAGTGAGTTAGAGCTGCAGTAAGAAGATGAGTTTAACTGGAAGCTCTGTCTCCATGTGCTGTGAGTTAGAGCTGCAGTAAGAGGATGAGTTTAACTGGAAGCTCTGTCTCCATGTGCTGTGAGTTAGAGCTGCGAGCTGCAGTAAGAGGATGAGTTTAACTGGAAGCTCTGTCTCCATGTGCTGTGAGTTAGAGCTGCAGTAAGAGGATGAGTTTAACTGGAAGCTCTGTCTCCATGTGCTGTGAGTTAGAGCTGCAGTAAGAGGATGAGTTTAACTGGAAGCTCTGTCTCCATGTGCTGTGAGTTAGAGCTGCAGTAAGAGGATGAGTTTAACTGGAAGCTCTGTCTCCATGTGCTGTGAGTTAGAGCTGCAGTAAGAAGATGAGTTTAACTGGAAGCTCTGTCTCCATGTGCTGTGAGTTAGAGCTGCAGTAAGAGGATGAGTTTAACTGGAAGCTCTGTCTCCATGTGCTGTGAGTTAGAGCTGCAGTAAGAGGATGAGTTTAACTGGAAGCTCTGTCTCCATGTGCTGTGAGTTAGAGCTGCAGTAAGAGGATGAGTTTAACTGGAAGCTCTGTCTCCATGTGCTGTGAGTTAGAGCTACAGTAAGAAGATGAGTTTAACTGGAAGCTCTGTCTCCATGTGCTGTGAGTTAGAGCTGCAGTAAAAGGATGAGTTTAACTGGAAGCTCTGTCTCCATGTGCTGTCAGTTAGAGCTACAGTAAGACGATGAGTTTAACTGGAAGCTCTGTCTCCATGTGCTGTGAGTTAGCACTTCAGTAAGAGGATGAGTTTAACTGGAAGCTCTGTCTCCATGTGCTGTGAGTTAGCACTTCAGTAAGAGGATGAGTTTAACTGGAAGCTCTGTCCCCATGATTTGATCACAGGGTCCAAGAGGAAAGAGCAGGGTCACCTGTACCCAGCTGTCTGTCCATGAAGAGTGATCATTCAATGCATAATCCAATTCTCTTCAAAGGAGGATTCACTGGTGATTCAAGGTAATTCCACAGGTTCCTACTGACACTGCTGTTTAATTCTACTTCAATCTGTCTGGTACCTTTCACGTGTAGGTGGGGGTATTATGTCACTTTCTGGTGTAAATGGGGGGTATTGTGCCACGTTCAGGTGTAGGTGCGGTGTATTGTGTCATGTTCAGGTGTATGTGGGGTGTATTGTGTCACATTCAGGTTTAAGTGCGGGGCATTGTGTCATGTTCAGGTGTAGGTGGGGTGTATTGTGTCATGTTCAGGTGTAGGTGTGATGTTCTATATTGCAGTCAGGTGTGCTGTGAGTTAGAGCTGCAGTAAGAAAATTACTTTAACTGGAAACTAAGTCTCAATATTTATTCACAGGATGCAGGGGTCACTGGAGTCAAGTTGTTCAGAAGAGAAGAATTCAGAAAAATTATCATTCCCAAAACAGGTGTGATAACTCATTTATTCTAATTGTTTTAGTAGTTTTTAAATGTTCTTCTGGTAGAACCTTTTCATTTGGATAAGGTAACAACTTTAAGATATATTCATACATAATGTACATTAGTGCTCAATATTGCACCTCTGCCAGATATTAGTCACAACCTTCCACAGTGTAACATCACACCAACAAAATAAGCTAGCTTTTTATTAACACAATTTAAACACATTTTTAAATTATATTTGTTTGTTAAATTCTGTTTCAATATGTAAACATTTATTTCAGTCATTCTGATACAGCACACTTCTTCATCTGTTTATTTCAGTCACTACTGCACACTCTGATGAAGCTGAAGAAGGATGAAAAGTTGAAACTGTTTCTGAGCCATCTTAGCCAGGATTGCCCAGAATGCTTTACGAGTTTATCTGAAGATCCTTCTACACTGGATAAGTTCATGAAGATGAAGAAATTGTTCCAGAGTCAAATTAATAATTACCCAGAATGCACTGAGAGCAGGCAGGAGGATCCTGAGGCCCTGTACATAGCTGAGAAGATGTTGGAGGCCTGTGGTAGTGAGGGGTCACGGAAGATCACACACCATATCCTGAAGAACATGAAGCAGAAGGATCTCTCTGACTCACTGGAGAGAGATGAGCAGCACAGTAAGAGTTCTCTCATTGCTACTGTCTGTCAATTAGAATGCAGAATGTGTTTAGCAAACAAATCTAACAGTGAACAATGTTATGATTTATAGCATTTACGCTAATATAATTGGATTTGACACTGAACATTTTACATATTGAAAACATCACATACAACATGTACAGAAAAGCATTTAAATTAAAGTATAGTATGAGGCAGTGATGCTTACTTTTTCACAGAAGACTAATGGTGCCTTATTTTTGCTTGAATAAATAAAGACAACGTAAAATCTGTTATACCTGACATGATGTTAGATTTATCTGCCGTTAAGACTTTGTGTGGATGAAATGAAGGTTAGTTATGTCCTAATATGTAAAACTATAGAATTGAAAGATGGTGTACTTTCTTTTTCAAATCACTGTACCACAAAGACACATCAACTACATACACCTGAAAAAAGGAATTTAAATGAAGAATTGACAAATTGTCCGTGTTTTTTCATCCTGATTGTATAAATGCAACAGTATATACTTTTTTTTGCCAATTTGTTATATTTATGACAAATTATTATTGAAAGGTAGGCAACATACTGTGAAAGGTGTTTAAAACTGAGAGAAGTGTGTTAACCCACAGCAAGACATGAGTAACACACTGGTTGAGGTGTGTAAAATACTTTGAAAACTAACTGCATAATTATATTTGTTGACTGTTTCTTGAAATCTGTTATTGAATGACTAAAGTTTATATACACAATTGTTTCTTATATTTCCTTTCTTCAGAAAAAATAATTAAAAGAGCCCAGCAGGCACTGAAAATTGATCAGAAGAAGAAGGTCAAATGCATATTTGAAGGTTTCGTGAAGCAGGATCCCCCAATTCTCCTCAACGAGATCTATACAGAGCTCTACATCACAGAGGGGGGAAGTGGGGCAGTCAATACTGAACATGAGATCAGACATATTGAGGCAGCATCCAAGAGACAGAGGACCCAGGAGACTGCAATCCCCTGCAATGACATCTTTAAGCCTTTACCTGGACAAGAGAAACCTATCAGAACTGTGCTTACAAAGGGCATTGCTGGCATTGGGAAAACCATCTCTGTGCAGAAGTTCATTCTGGACTGGGCAGAAGGAAAAGCCAATCAGGACATTGATTTCATCTTCACTCTTCCTTTCCGAGATCTGAATCTAAAGAAGGAGAGAGAATTCAGTCTGATGCAACTTCTCCAGCACTACTTTCCACAACTGAAAGAGATTAAAAACATCGACAACGATGAAGTCAAAATTGTGTTTATCTTAGACGGTCTGGATGAGTGCCGACTTGCTCTAGATTTCCAAAGCAATGAGATCTGCTGTGATATAACAGAGTCATCATCAGTAGATGTGTTGCTGACCAACCTCATTAAGGGGAATCTGCTTCCCTCTGCTCTCCTCTGGATCACCTCCCAACCAGCAACAGCCAATCAAATCCCTCCAGAGTGCATCCATCAGGTGACAGAGGTACGAGGGTTCAAGGACCCACAAAAGGAGGAGTATTTCAGAAAGAGAATCAGAGATCAGAACCAGGCCAGCACAATTCTCTCATACATAAAGTCATCAAGGAGTCTCTACATCATGTGTCACATACCAGTCTTCTGCTGGATTTCTGCTACTGTCCTGGAGGCAATGTTGGGTGAAACAGAGAGTGGAGATCTGCCCAAAACTCTGACTGAAATGTACACACACTTCCTGCTCATTCAGACTAATATGAAGAATCAGAAGTATCTGGGCGCCAATCGAAAGAAAATGTCAGTGTCAGATACAGAAATCATCCTGAAACTGGGGCAGCTGGCTTTTCGACAGCTGGAAAGGGGCAATATGATATTCTATGAAGAGGACCTGAGAGAGAGTGGCATTGATGGAAATGAAGCTTCAGTGTACTCCGGGGTGTGCACAGAGATCTTTAAAGAGGAGTGTGGATTAGATCAGCAGAAAGTCTACTGCTTTGTGCATCTGAGCATTCAGGAGTATCTGGCTGCCTTGTTTGTCTTTTATTCGTTAGTAAGTGAGAACAGAAATGTACTCAGTGCAGATGAATCAAAACCTTGCATTGACAGAGTGCAGCTGTCTGAGTTACACAAGACTGCAGTGGATCAGGCCTTAAAGAGTGAGAATGGACATCTGGACCTTTTCCTCCGATTCCTTCTTGGCCTCTCTCTGGACTCCATGCGGACTCTGTTAGGAGGGCTACTGACACAGACAGGAAGCAGATCATCTGTATCAGACCCACTGACAGGAAGTAGATCTGATGAAGGAAGACAAATAAAAAACTCTATTTTTACTTTCTTTCAAAAATTACTGCCACGGACAAGAAGCAGATCAACTGTACCAGACCCACAGACACAGACAAGAAGCAGATCAGAGAGCATTGAGAAAACAGTCCAGTACATTAAGATGAAGATCAGAGAGGAATCTTCAGCAGAGAGGACCATCAATTTGTTCCACTGTCTGAATGAACTGAATGACAACTCTCTAGCGGAGGAAATCCAGAATTCCCTCAGATCAGGAACACTCTCTGATAAAGAGCTGGAACCACACCAATGTTCAGCTCTGGCCTTTGTCTTACTGATGTCAGAGGAGGTCCTGGATGAGTTTGACTTGAAGACCTACAACACATCAGCAGCAGGTCATCAGAGACTGCTCCCCATAGTTAGGAACTGCAGGAAGGCAGTGTGAGTATTACATAATTAATAATGTTGATTATTTGCAGCATATTTACATTTCATAAACCCATATTATTTCTAGTGATAATTTGTACAATACAATCGTCAGGGCAAGTAAGAATTTGGTTTTTTTTTTAAAGAAATAAAATTATTTCAGTTTTAATAGAATATGCCCTCGTAATAAATACAGAACACAAGTAGCATCAAATGCTAAAATTCAGTTATCCAACATTAAAATATATTTTAGTTGTTTAAATTTACAAATTATAATTACAGATAATGATTACTAAATTGATCATGAATTTATAAACAGATCAATCTGGATCAATTACCGCTGTAAATGCTATATCCTCCTCCTTCCAAGACTTTCCTAAATATTTGGGCTTAAAAATAACGGAGTTTTTAAAATTAGAAAAATAAATATTTGACTTAGTAAAGAAATACAGGCAGTTTGTGCCATTTCCTTCACAAAACCCCCTGCCAGACAATAGGCAGCAACAGGTGCTTTTACCCAGGTGTGAACATGTCGCTGTCTACTCCCGGGCACTATTCAGCAATTGAATGACCAGTGATTTGATATGAATTTCCCAATAAAGCACCATCAAAACTAATTTTTCACATATAATCACACAAAATTCATTCAAAACCTTCAGGGTGGGGATGAATAACTACGGATGTGTTTTGTCATGCACATTATTATTGATGTCACTGTAAAACCATGACTTTAATTCTTTAATATCTCAACAAAAGCAGTGCCAGTGAAGAAATCTGGGATTTTTGACATTTAATACAGATTCTGTGGTAAACTCCACCCACTTCTGGTTTACACCACACCCACTTCCATTTAAAAAAAAAATACGAAATGCCTATACAAATAAATTTTTTTGGGGTTTAAAAAAAACAGATACAAAAACCAAAA
>NW_026986187.1:0-5558 GCF_018555375.3 Anguilla rostrata
GGCATAAGTTTGTAGAAGGCAATGCACGAGCATTTACTGAGACACCCGACAGATATGAGACGCTGTTTGTGCGTCATCCAAAAACGGTTACATAAATGAACAGTTTATGAGTAATACAAACTTCTGCATTGATGTTAAACATTTTATTGACAGTTTCTCAGAGTGACCACAATTTGCCACGCATAGCCCACGGCGGTACTCATATATATATATATAATATATATATATATATATATAATATATTATATATATATATATATATATATATATATATATACACATGTATATATACTACCTTTTCTTCAACATCATTTCCATACGTTTATTTGTTTCATAGGGAGGGCATAAGTTTGTGGACAGCAATTCACGCGCATTTCCGCCGTTGCCTTTCCCTTTATTTTACTTCTACCAGTATGCTTTCGCTATACTTTTCTGAGTAGCAGCTGTCTATATCTCGGGTTTTCCCCACATTTCATTCGCTTACAACTTAGCAGAGCATGCACACTCACAGACAGATATCATGTCCAAAATCTCTCCAGAAAAAAAAATCTGCATTTAATTCTCCCAGAACTTGTACTCTTTGCAATGACAATAAAGCTGAATGTAATGTAATGTAATGATGCTGGCCACTGTGCTCTCCTGTCTGACTGAGAATGACAGATATGAAATGCTGTTCGTGCGTCATCCAAAAACGGTTAAACAAATGAACACTTTATGAGTAACACAACGTCCAAGACAATATATGAGCACTCAGTTTCAAAAGGGACAGCTCTACACTTAAAACCAACGGTAAAGTTTTATATTTATTCAATAATTAGTACCAGATATTAACTGTAGAATTACACAGTATCATTTTTTTAAAACCTTGTCTTGTTTATTTCGTTATTCACTCAGCAGCATTTTTTAAAACGTCTGGTTTATTTCGTCATTCACTCAGCAGCGTTTCACTGCCCTATTGGCATATCTTAGTGCTATTGTCGGGTTTACCTTGTTGCTATGACGAAAAAGGATTTTTCAGTGGTGAAAGAATACTTTTATGAATTCCCAATATTGTCCCTTAAGAAGTTCAGACCGTCTAGACCCCACGGTCTAAAAACTAGACCCGACGGTGTCGGATTACTTAGTTCCGTCGCCATGGATGTCTTCTAGCCACTTGCCGTAAAGAAGTTTACTAGATGTCGTAACCGTTACAATACACATGTCCATACGCTGCATTGGGCTTTACTGCTTCTTTTGCACTTCAGGTGACATGCTAACTGCATTTCATTCTCCCAGAACTTTGCAATGACAATAAATCTGAATCTAATGTAATGTAATGATGCTGGCCACTGTGCTCACCTGTCGGGCTGAGGATGACAGATATGAAACGCTGTTTGTGCGTCATCCAAAAACGGTTAAATAAATGAACACTTTATGAGTAACACAAACGTTTGCATTGATGTTAAACATTTTATGGACACTTTCTTGGAGTGACCACAATTTGCCACGCACAGCCCATGGCGGTACTCCTGCGGGGCGCCGTGGGATATATATATATATATATATATATATATATATATATATATATATATATATATATATACATACTGGATTTCGTTGTCGCAGTACTTGACTTCTACTCTTTGCAATGACAATAAAGTTTAATATAATGCCATGTAATGATTCTGGCCATTGTGCTCTCCTGTTTGACTGAGCATAACAGATATGAAACGCTGTTTGCGCGTCATCCAAAAACGGTTAAGTAACTATGAAGCTATTATATAGTCTATGCTGCTGCATACTAGCTTTTCTTCAACATCATTCCATTTCTTGTATATGGAACGCATCAGTTTGTGGAAAGCAATGCACGCGCATTTACGCAGATACCTTTCATTATATTTCACATCTACCAGTATGCTTTCGTTATACTTTTCTGAACAGCAGCTGTCTATATCTCGGGTTTTCCCGACACTGCATGCGCTTACAGCTTAGCAGAGAATGCACATTAACAGACAGACAGCATGTCCAAAATTTCTCCAAAAAGTAATATAACGCTGTTTGTCCATTGTAAAGCATTTAAATGAGCCTGAGAATGCTGGGATTTTTTCCAGACGCCACTGACTAGCAAACAAGGAAAAGGTAGAATCTGATTGTAGAAATAATCTTCTCATCTTAATCATCACACTGTTGTTATTATAAGTGGGCGCTTTTAATGCAAAGTGGTCATCATTGCACGTGAATGCATGAACGCGGCAGATCTCCGCTCCACAGTACAGCCATTGACACGTCTGGCCGCTCTCCCGGAGGACAGGCATTCACACGTCTGGGTACCTGCTGCATACCATCTTTTCTTCAACATTCCGATACTTTTATTTGTAGGATTGATAGGGAAGGCATAAATTTGTAGAAGGCAATGCACGAGCATTTACTGAGACACCCGACAGATATGAGACGCTGTTTGTGCGTCATCCAAAAACATAAATGAACAGTTTATGAGTAATACAAACGTCTGCATTGATGTTAAACATTTTATTGACAGTTTCTCAGAGTGACCACAATTAGCCACGCATAGCCCACGGCGGTACTCATATATATATATATATATATATATACATGTATATATACAGCCTTTTCTTCAACATCATTTCCATACGTTTATTTGTTTCATAGGGATGGCATAAGTTTGTGGACAGCAATGCACGCGCATTTCCGCCGTTGCCTTTCCCTTTATTTTACTTCTACCCGTATGCTTTCGCTATACTTTTCTGAGTAGCAGCTGTCTATATCTCGGGATTTCCACACATTTCATTTGCTTACAACTTAGCAGAGCATGCACATTCACAGACAGAGATCATGTCCAAAATCTCTCCAGAAAAAAAAACTCTTCTTTTGCACTTCAAGTGACATGCTAACTGCATTTAATTCTCCCAGAACTTGTACTCTTTGCAATGACAATAAAGCGGAATCTAATGTAATGTAATGATGCTGGCCACTGTGCTCTCCTGTCTGACTGAGGATGACCGATATGAAACGCTGTTCGTGCGTCATCCAAAAACGGTTAAACAAATGAACACTTTATGAGTAACACAACCTCCAAGACAATATATGAGCACTCAGTTTCAAAAGGGACACCTCTACACTTAAAACCAACGGTAAAGTTTTATATTGATTCAAATTTGGTACCAGATATTAACTGTAGAATTACACAGTATCATTTTTAAAACCTTGTCTTGTTTATTTCGTTAGTCACTCAGCAGCGTTTTTTAAAACTTTGTCTCGTTTATTTCGTTATTCAGTGAGCAGCGTTGTCACTGCTGTATTGGCATATTTTAGGGCTAATGTCGGGTTTATCTTGTTGCTATTCAGTGAGCAGCGTTGTCACTGCTGTATTGGCATATTTTAGGGCTAATGTCGGGTTTATCTTGTTGCTACAGAATATTGCATTACATTACATTACAGGCATTTGGCAGACGCTCTTATCCAGAGCGACGTACAACAAAATGTATAACCATAATCAGGAACAAGTGTGTCGAAAACCCGAGAGGGCAGTAGCCTACCGTTCCAAGTGCAGGGAACAACCGCATAGTCCAACTTGGACCCTGTAGGTTAAACCGATTAACACTAACACAAACAAGTACAGCAACAACGCAGTCTATGAGAACATTCAAGCAATAGTTAAGACGAGTTAAGACTAAGTCACCTACGGAACAACTACCTAGTTACAACCCTAAACTTACAGTCAATTTAGAGATTAAATTGAGAATACGATTTCTCGCAGCACAATGACGGATTTAAAGACTAAACGAACTCACCCGATATTGTCTTCAAATGGACCGTATTTAGACACTGACAGACTACAGCATAAATTGCGTCTTTTTGTTTATATTCAATATTCGTAATTTCAGCGAGAAACTGCAGCTGTAGGTCGTTATGTTATGGTAGCAACGGAACGAAGCGGACTATATATGTATTAGGCTACCGTCATTGTTTCATTAGACCAGCGTGTTTGCACAGAAACTCAAAACCTACCAATAAAATGGTTTAGCTTTTTCTCACCATAATGACAGATTTAAAGACTTAACGAACTCACCCGATACTGTCTTCAAATGGATCCATGCCAAAGAAAAGTAATTATTCATCCTCTCAGAAAGCTTTTACTGAAAACATTTTGGTACCTTATCCTAGCATGCACTGTGGGTGGCGCTGTCAGACCGTACTTTCACTGATAAAAACTACACCCTACGATGTCGATTTACTTGCGTCGCCATGGTTGTCGCTTGCCGTAAAGAAGTTTACTCGATGTCGTAACCGTTTAGATTTGGAGCTCCAGCTTTTCCGCACCCCACCTAATGAAAGAGTCCAAATGGTGTGCAAACCATATGACGGACATAGGTGCTCCCAATAGGAAAGTTGTAGAGCACATTCAGATGCACCAGTCGATGAAGTTTTGTGTTGATCTGACTTACGGTGTGGGAGTTATGACCTTTTAAAGTATGATCTTTTGTTATAGCGCCACCATCTGGCCGACATAGGTGATTTTTAGTGCCTGAGTAGTGGGGCGCCATAGGAACACACCTACCAAATTTGGTAGGTCTACAACTTATGGCTGCTGAGCCTCAGACATTTTAGCGGAGAAAAACTGCCACGCCCCAACTAAAAAGTCAAAATGGCGGGCAAACAATATGGCGGACACAGGTAGTCCCAATGGCAAAGGTATAGAGCATGTTCACATGCATATGTTGATGTAGTTTTGTGTTGATCGGACTTATGGTGTGAGAGTTATGGCCTTTTACGCGTTACCCTTTGTTATAGCGCCACCATCTGGCTGACGTACGTGCTTTTTAGTGCCTGAGTAGTGGGGCCCATAGGAACCCACCTGTCAAATTTGGTCGCTCCAGGACTTATGGTTGCTGAGCCTCAGACACTTTTACCGGAGAAAATAATAATAATAATAATAATAAGAATAATCCTAACAGATACAATAGGGTTCCACCAGCTTCGCTGCTTGGACCCCTAATAAGAATTAAAGCCGCAAGCGGCGTTGGAAGGGGTCCAAGCAGTGGCAGCATCGCGCCCCTATGGAGCGATTTTAAAATGGCTTTGTCCTCACGATCATATGCCTTCACCCAACATATCTACTGAATATCACGATGATCGTATGATATATTGATGACTTATGGCCAATTTTGAGCTAAGAGACGCTGTCGGATGACTTAGTTACGTCGCCATGGATGTGTCCTGGCCGCTTCCCGTCAAGGCCTTTACTATGTCGTAACACTTAGATGGCATGTCGTAACACTTAGATGGTCCGGTGTGCATGCACAGCTGCAGCGTTTCTGCGCCGCAACTAAAAAAGGCGTCACACTAGTGTTGTCACGATACCAAAATTTTGACTTTGATACCGATACCAGGTTTAGTATCACGATACTCGATACTGATTCAATACTCGGTACCTAACGATACTGAAATTACCTTAATAGATCAGAAACGTAATGTCCACAAGGGTTGACCTCATTTTCAAATTCATGGTTTATGAACAACCTGGTTCATTAACAACCTTTAAGTTGAAGCCTCTGCAA
>NW_026986188.1:0-6030 GCF_018555375.3 Anguilla rostrata
GATATTGAGCATAAAATGAGATATTATCAGGGCCGTGTTTACCCATCTTGAGGCCCTGGGCTACGCAACTCAGAGGCCCCCCGCCGCGGCGACGCACGCACGCACGCAAAGATACGCAACACAAGACAACCCCATAATAAGCCAGTGCAAAGAGGCCATGGGAAAATACACACCAACGCCATACAAAAGAACGCCAATTATAGTCATACTGCAAACACACAACGGCAGGATAATCAAAATTCGAGCAGTTTTATCACACGGCAAACAGTCCACAAAAGAAAAACAACATTCTAATTCTATTTGTATGAGAAATACATATGGGCATCGCTGAATAGAATATCGTAGTCATTTTTGTTTATAAACTACACAATAATATTCAAGACTTAAACTAGCATATTAAAAAAATCTGACTCACCAGTGATGTCATTAAAAGGCCTTTTTCTTGCTTTTCTTTGATGCAAAATCCTTAATTAAATCCTTAAATCCAGCTGGCGCAGCAGATCATGCTCAATGGACAAATGGTCAACCTTCATCTATTTTCCTCAATGGATGCCTCAGTCTGTTCTTAATAATGCCCAACTTGGAAAATGATCTTCTCTGGTGGCATTTGAAATAGAAGAGTGAGATAAATTCGGAGTGCAATGTCCACGTTTGGGAAAGCACTTTGGAGTTGTTTCTCTCTCAGTAAGACCATCAGGTTTCTTGTGACAGATCGTCAGTTGTTGTGTCCAGAATTAATGAACTGAACAAGCTCATCCTCGAAACATCCTGTAAATCGGTGCTATATTTTTTCTGAAGATTGCGCTTGCTTGCGTATTTCAGACACAGACAGGCTCTTGAATGGGTAAAAAGCCAAAATAGTCGCAAGTCTCTGTGTAGGACTTATGTCTTGCTTGCAAAGCACTTGTTAGTTTGTCAATTATGACTAAAAATACCTCGACACGAAACTTCTCAGCTCCAATTAGAATGTGGTCAGGTGCACTGGAATCATCTGCTCTCCGTTTTCTCTTCGCCTGCCGAGTTACCACAGACCTGTATTCCTGTGTTCCTCCCATTTCCTTGGCCTGCGTCTCCAGGTCTCCAAACTGGTCGCGTAAACCTGCCACATAATCTGACAGTGATCGCAGCATATCCACAGCCGTAACGAGATCCACATCTACCTTCTGGAGGATAGTACTCGTTGTCTGAATTCTTTGTAATACTTTGTTCCACAATATACACAAGAAAGCTGTCTCTAATCGGTTCATTTTGTTAGCCAGAGAGCGCGCCTCGTCACGCGTGAGAGCATTCTGAGAATCATCATCTGATATGTTTATTAGCGAATTCAATATATTTTTATAGTTTACACAGAGAGCTTTGGTGGCCTGGGCGTGAGCGGCCCATCTCGTGTCCGACAGTCCCTTTAAAGTCTCTATGCGTTTGTTAACATTGGGCTCAAGTCCATCCATCATAACCTTCCATCGGCGGGGTGATCCCGAGAAAAGATTGAAGAGTGAACAGATCTGAAAAATGTGGTTGTTTCAGAGCAGCAGTCTACACTGTTCACTCCGACTAAATTGAGTGAGTGGGCTGCACAAGGTATCCACTCAGCCAAAGGATTTACTTCTAGAATACGGGCCCTCAGTCCTTTGTACACACCTGACGTGTTGGATGCATTATCAAAACATTGTCCCCTACAATTATTTATATCAATATTCATGTCATTTAGCACGTCTGTAACGGACTGAAAAAGAGACTCACCGGTATGACTGTATATGGGCAGGAATTTTAAAAAACGCTCGAAGACTTGACCTTCCTGAGAGACATATCTTATCACGAATGTTAGCTGATCAATATGGGTTAAATCTGGGGTTGAATCAACAACAAGAGAGAAGTACTTTGCTTTCTGCACCATTAGAATAATTTCAGCTTGAACTCGCTGTCCCATAATTGCAATGAATTCATCACATATAGTGTTGGATAAATAGGAAGTAGACCCACTCCCCTGGTTTCCATATTTCTTTAAATGTTCGGCAAGAAAGGGGTCGAACTTGCTGAGTAGCTCAAGTATTCCCAAATAGTTGCCATTGTTAGGGGAACCGAGAACTTCATCGCCTCCTCGGAATGCGAGACCTCGTTCTGACAAGAACTGTATAACGGAGACAATTCGTTTTAGGACCTCGCGCCAATACTTCCCCTCCTCTTCGCAGCGCTCCTTAAGTTCGTTGTCAATTCCGTGCACCTGTGTGCGAGCGAACCAGATGAGCATTGCATTTCGATGAGACTGGCTTGACTCATGCTCTTCAGTCCGACAAGAAGCATGTTTCCAATCAGAAAACCCGGATTGAGAAAAGGCAGATGGTGTCCCGCCGAAAAGCCGACAAAAAAGCGATATACATTACCGGTTGTTGGAGAATAAACTAACCACTCACGGGTAACACTCTCCCCATTACGCAGATTACGCGAAAACAAGGTCTTACTCAATTGTCTGTTCTGATTTTTATACGATCGTTCTGATGCTGTGAATGCTATGTCTTTATTTTGACATGACAAGGATGCTTTTATTCCTTTGCTCACCCAATAGCTACGCAAGTTTTCGGTAACGGGTCCCCAACAAGCTACATCAGTGGATGTGGCTCCACATGTTGCATCTTTCCTCCCGACCGTGGCGCCTGCACCTGCTAGCGGAGTAGTTTCGTCAGCAGCACTGACAGTGCTGATGTTATCAGTGTCTCCGGAGCCGGGTTCCAGAGAAGGCGTACTCGATGCTAACAGGGTTGATGTCGTGGCTGTGCCATCTCTGCCTGGTGACGGCGGTATAGTTTCCGGAGAAGGCGGCCGGGTTGACTGAGTTGGTGTGGCGGGACTTGGGTTAGCATCTGCATCATCGTCGCTTTCAGGAGGTCAGGGATCCATCTATTGTCCTTTGTGTCAATCTATCACAAAGCTGCTGTTTAAATGCATCACTTAGTTTTGTCACTTTTCTGTGGTAGCCAATTCAAAGCTAAATTGATCAGAACATTTAATTCTACAGCAGTTGGACTTCTTATCTGCTAGAGCAGTAGAGTAGAGGTTGCACAGGGTCATTATATAGCAGAAACACAAGGAGACTCCTCACTGCTAAATAGACCACTGGGTCATTATATAGCAGAAACACAAGGAGACTCCTCACTGCTAAATAGACCACTGGGTCATTATATAGCAGGAACACAATGAGACTCCTCACTGCTATACAGAGCACAGGCTCATTATATAGCAGGAACACAAGGAGACTCCTCATTGCTATATAAAGCACAAGGTCATTATATGCACCTTTAGCTGCTCCAAACAAAACTGGCACCAACCCACCGTACTGTCCATAGCCACGCTCCCAAACACCATCTAAAAGCACCCTCCCCTAGGCCTGGAAGCTAGGCCTCTTATAGAGCCCATGGTTAGGTAATGGGCCACAGCTGCAGCAATACCTCTCTGTAGGGCCGATGCTGCCCCCTGGTGGACAGCACCCCAATTCCTTTCCTGGCATCACATGTTAAACAGGCAAAAGCTTTGAGGATATGCTGTGGGGCACTCAGAACAACACCAATTAATGCATTACTAATGAGATGGGAGAAACACCACTGAGGCATAGATGGATAAAACTTGCTTTGCATAACTGGATTAAGTTTAAATGATCTAGTGTAGATCACCCTGCTAAGCATCCTGTTGAGGACTCATGGGAAGTGGACATGCAAGGGATTAATTGTTAATTGTTGATGATGAACAGACAAACCAACTAATAAATAACTCTCCAGTGCTTCCTCAGGCAGTATGTGAGAAGGGCATCCAATTGATCTGGCGTAATCTGAATTATGGAGTGAAACATTCAGGCGAAGAGCCACTTCCTCCAAATGGCTGAACACTACAGGGTCAATCTCTGTGATGCAGCTACCTGGAACAAACTGTCAAAGCATCCACACAAAAGAGCACATAATGAGGACTAGCATTTTCAGCTAGGTCAGCCAGGCTCAAGCCTCTGGCTATCTCTTGCCTGTATAGGAAACAACAGTTTTCCTATTTGGCTCAATTCTGAAAATATAACTAGAACTAGATTAATCATTTTTAATACAAACCATTCACACCTACATCCTAATTATGATTTCATACCATAATGGAATTTCTGGGACGTGCCATTCAGAAACTGACATGGCGAGCTAACCTAAGTTTTAATACCTTTAAAGGTTCACACAAAGTAAGGTAACTCAATACAGTTTGATGTTTTAGGATACAAACACTGTTTCTAATCTATCTATTGATTACATTTAAATGTTTTTCATAGCCTATTGCCAACTGGTGAAAACTTATCACGATACTGTACATTTGTAGTGTAGTCAGGTTATCCACTAGGTGGAGCCCTAGGCTTTTCGAAACAGGATATACCAACCAATGTAAGACGTCAGTGAGGTAGTGAGGTAGCTTGTTCAGGAGATTGAGTGCAGTCGTACTGTATGTATGCCACAGTTCTTTAAGCTCCAAAGTAAAGTTTATCATAAACTCTTCTATGTGGTCCTGTTCTTTTCCCTTCTCAAGTTATCCCAGCATTATTCTGCAGTTCCCGTTGAATGTCTTCCCTTTTCAGTCCTGTTATGTTCCCTTGCTCTGTGAGTCTGCGTGCATGTCTTAATCCTGCAGGTGGAGCTGATTGCTCTATCAAAAATATGCAATCTGTTAGTCACGAAAAGACTGTTTACGATTACATACATTTGGATCCTTTGATATGCACACACATTACAGCACCCAAAAAATACTTATGGTAAAACAATGTGCTTACATATCACCAAAACAAACTTTTATTTGGCAATATCTCCCAAAATGTTTATCAAAATCCCTTACCTTTCGTTGGAGAGAAAGCAAGGGTCATTCTGAGTGTTTATCCTGAAATACGTCACTCAAGCTGCACTACCTAACCAAAAAAATAAAATCTGTGTTACGTTTTGCCCTGCTCTGCCCTACTAACGTAAATGTGGTAAAAAGCAACCGGTGTTGAAGCAAGGCATGTACAGTGAATCTACGTACTCTGGTATCGATCAACCAATTGAAATATTGTGACACTATGACATATTTTCATTGACAGCCCCCTCATTAACATATGGATGAAAAAATACAGAATAAATACAGAAATATATATATACAGGCATAAATTAATCAAAACATAAATAAGGATATAAATATATACAGAAATAAATGAATCAAGCAATAAATAAATATGGAAATGAACATCCACAGAAATGAATGAATCAAGAAATAAATATGGAAATAAATGCAAATACCCCTTTTCTAGATTTTGTATATTAATTTATTTGTACATTCATTAATTTTTACATTTTCTTGCTTTTGTATTTATTTATTTATACATTAATTCATTTATTGAGGCATTTATTTATTTATTATTTTTACATTTTTGGTCCTCCATATACCTGTAGTACCAATCAATGGCAATAATCAGTTGTGGTGTTTCTCTGCAGCCAGCAGATGGCGATGCAGTGTATTTCATTTGCCGCCTTGGTTACATTATTAGATGAAGATTGAATGTTTTTAAAATATAAAGATGTTTGTAGACTGAAGGTGAGGTAAAGTACACCATAGTGATCATACTAGTGCTGTTTCTTGTGTTAGCAAATGAAATATGTTTGCAATCATGTTGTGTCCCATGTGATATCATCGCAACATGGAACAGTTTTGTTAATGAAATCCTTGCAGGAAGCCCCCAACCTTGAGTTGAATTGGCTCCTTATTTTTAGTTATTTTTTGTTAATTGAGCCAAGTGATAACCTTTTTTTGTGGATTAGTCAGAATACTTTATGAACGTAATTAATATAAACTCTTCCTGTTTTTGTGTGTACTGTGTACATCCCAGGAATGCACGTACTGTACAAATAGGAAATTCCACATTTATCTGCTGCCAAGGTGCACAGTGTGACAATTAGCAGTGAATTTCAATTGTGTGTGTGTTGTGTGTGGTTGCATGTGTGTGTGTCTGTGTGGTGTGTGTTGTGCTGTGTGTGTGTGTGTGTG
>NW_026986189.1:0-14818 GCF_018555375.3 Anguilla rostrata
ATCCTTCTGCATCATGTTCCTCATGATGTGGAGTGTGATCTTCAGAGACCTCTCACTGCCACAGGTCTCCAGCAACTTCTCAACTATGTACCGGGCCTCAGGATCCTTCTGCTTGCTCTCAATGCATTCTGGGTAACCTTCAATTCGATGACTTTTGAACAATTCCTTCATCTTCATAAACTTAACCAGTACAGAAGGATCTTCAGACAGACTCTTTAAGCATTCTGGGCAATCCTGACTCAGATGGCTCTGAAACTGTTTCAACTTCTCATCCTTCTTCAGCTTCATCAAAGTGCGCAGGAGAGACTGAAATAAACACATGAAGAGGTGTGCTGTATCAGTGTGAAATAAACACATGAAGAGGTGTGCTGTATCAGTGTGAAATAAACACATGAAGAGGTGGGTTGGTGAGTATGTCAATTCCTCATAATTGACCATTAATCATATTATTATCAAATAATAATTAAATAAATGTTACAAAAATGTTACCAGATGGATGGATAGAATTTTGTCTTGTTTGTTTTTTTCCCTACAAATACCTTTATTATTTAGGTTGGCCCAGTGTAAAATATTTAGTTACATGAATTTGGTAATTTTGTTATTGTATTTGAATATAAATAATTTTTATTATTATATTTAGAGATTTAGAGAAAAAATAGAGTGAAAATATTTTGTTGGCTGAATACCTCAATATTAATGTAAGTTAATATTGTTAAATCAAAGTTAATACAACTTATTTATCATTGCTCAGCCAACATAAAATAATTGTCGCTGGATCATAGAGTTTGTAATGCACAGAACCTTGAAGGTACAGCAAACTGAAAAGTGCTATTGTATACAGTTACTTTAAACGTTTTAGTTGGGAGAACCAAACTTTTTTTACAGCGTGTATTGTATTACAGTTCAAATAAACGCTACAGGATCCTTGTTTTGTGTGGAGTGTTTTTGAGACAAATAGAGAATAGACTACAGATACTACTTGTGCAAAATCCTGAATTTCCATATAATAAAGGAGTTGCTCTGTGCAGTACATTTAGTAAATGCTAACTGAACTGAATGCTTCCAGTTTAAAAGTCTCAGTTTGGAGTCTTCCTCTGCTGCCATGTGTGGGACCTGCTAAAGCAATCTGGACTTTCTGTGAGGTAGGGAGGATCAGGCAGCACTCCAGAACTGGATTTGATGTTAAGTTGTGTCTTTAGAGGAGTTAACCCCTTAAACCCCACTTAAAATCCAGGGCTTTTTGTAGGAACCTCCCCTGTCTTAAAGAAACCTCATTATCTCCATGCAGTACTGTTATCTCCATACACGAAACTATATGCAGTCCAGACATGGTTCAAAGCTTGAAATAAAGAGAACATTTCTACCAAAATAATCCCTGATCACACGGGAGCCTCGCTCTGTAAACATACAGGACATATTAATCCTGAAAAACAAAGAAGAAATCCAAAAATGTTTTGTATTTTCTTTATTCGGTAGTGACTGTGTATACTTCAGATACTGGATGAAACTAGATTTCTTTTTACAATCGTACTCCAGGATGTATACCAATAAACACCAATAAAAAAGTGGATTTAACAAAGCAGTAAAATTTGACCTGCGTGTTCCCAAAGGTGGGCCCAGATATCCTGAAAACCTCTCCAGATTGGAATATTGTGTATATCTTTTTTCCCAGCCGTGCTCCACCTCCAGATGCTAAATTAATAAGCACTAAAATAATACAATGCACCCAAACTTTAGAGAGTTCTGCTTTCTGCATTTTCACCGAGTTTAACATTAGCTATGTTACGTCCCTCTACTTTGTATTAGCACTGCTTCCTTTTTCCTTTTGGTTTTGCGTGCTGCCGTGTCTCTTTGTGTGCCCCCTTTAAGTGTTGATGACGTCACGGGCCTGCTGGAGCGAGACACGTGGTTTCCAGGGGAACCCTGCTGTCTACGTGACACGATGAGGACATCGCTAGGCAACGTCACTGGAGAGACACATGTTTACAAATTCTGACTACCATCGCCGAGGAGAAGCTAACTGCGAGGCTGTAAGGCAAACATTCACAGCAGAAGGACTTTATCATAAAATTCCACTGCAAAAGGACTCGTCTGGTGTCTACTTGTGTTTAACTGCTACACACAGGTGGGGGCCATAAATGCCTAAAGGATGAGACCTGCAGCTAGGAAAGCAATCAATGCATCCTGCATGGGACTGTTTACCACACCGTTTATTGCGGAAGAGCAATCTTGTGCATTCTTCAGCCATCTTGCCCTTTTGAAGATAGGGCTCTGGACATACCAGCTTGGGGATCAATGGACATACAGCTCACCCTCCTCCCGCTGGACATGCCAGGCGGACAAGGCGAGGCTGGACACCACTCACGGACAGTGCCACAGCGCCTCCATATGGCGTCATTGGGTCAGGTCACCCTCAAACAGAATCCTAAATAACTCTGGGGCATGACATGTTCTGTAAATACAGTATTTATTAAAACATTTGAGGCAATATAAAATGTAATGAGGTGGAAGAGGCTTGGTTGGATGTGGGTCTGATGGTAATATGGAAAAGACAAAAGGAATTAAGGTGTGTGAAGGATTGAGGAGTGAGGGGGATGAATTTGCCTACATAAGTGACTGGATTATAGAAGAACCACCACCTGGGGCCTCCACAAAAGAAAGGTATCAAAATCAATCTTCAGATCACGCACCATCGTACAAAGTATCTTAATACTATCATCTGGATAATGGCACCCCTGTATCTACACGGGAAGAAGGGGGAAGGGGATCTCTGGTTGGTGGAGCCACAGTGCTACTTCTGTTTGGCCTTATTTGGGCAAATTGAGGGAAACGTGGAGTTTGGGAGGTGTGGTCGGGATGACATTTAAGGGGAGCAAGGAAGCAGATCTGGGAGAAGCCTGCTTACCAGATTCTCCGGGTACCATACTCTTGTCCGTATGGAAACATGCTGGGTATGTGACATATATGTGTGTTCATTAGAATGTATCTATGTTAGAACTTAAATGTGTGAGAAGACTCTTATGTTTCTACTTTCTATATATATATATATATAGTAACAATAAACCACTATGTTTTCAGTATGATCCATAATTTCGTGAATAACCTCACTTTGTCCACAGCATCACCGGCCATATGCTAACCCACTAATATCAGTGCATACAAGCTGAGGTGCGGTGTCCTCAGGGCACTGTGGTAATGTTCTTGAGCCTCGGAACTGATTACCTAGTACAAGCCTAGTAACAATTTGAAGGCTTTAGACCTTAATATAAAACCTCTGAGTACCAGTCTAGTAACAAGTTTAAAGGCTTTAGACCTTAATATGAAAACCTCTGGGTACAAGTCTAGTAACAAGTTTGAAGGCTTTAGACCTTAATATAAAAACCTACAGTAAGTCTAATAACGAGTTTAGACTTAGCTTAATAAACCTCTGAGTACAAGTCTAGTAAAGTTTAATGCTTTAGACTTAATATAAACCTTGAGTACAGTCTAGTAACAAGTTTAAGGCTTTAGACCTTAATATAAAAACCTCAGAGTACAAGTCTAGTAACAAGTTTAAAGGCTTTAGGCCTTAATATAAACACCTCTGAGTGCAGTAACAAGGTTAAAGGATTAGGTTTCTAGCCTATGAGGAACAAATAAATGACCAGTGCTAAGCCGGGTGCATAGCTTACGCTCCTAAATTCCAGCCTGAAAGCAGAGTCTGATAAGTGCTGATACTAAACCCGGTTGCCTGGGTCCCACAGCGGTACACGTCTCAACCCCTCTGAGAGTGCAGTTGAGACTGTCCGGTATCTGTCCGGAGGGAACCACACCTTTAAGTCTCAGAGATGGAGGCCGGTACTAGTGGTCACTGGACCTCTGAGTACCGAGCCCGATGTAACGTCGCAACCTCTGGGTGCCACGGCAGATACAAGTCTCCACCCCTCTGATAGTGCAGCCCCAGGCTACAACAAGAATCTGGAATCTGCCACATGTGGAACCCATGTTAAAACCTCTACGACTGGTGCAAAGTGTCATAGCACACAACTTCTGAATTTCTGAGGTGCTGGAACTGAGTCCTCGGGCCTAAACCACCTGTCCCAGTAACTCGGGTTAGAATACAGTATGATTATAATTCTTTGGCATTAGAGTCTGAAAGAAAGTAACTGAATGAGTTCAAGTTCCGAGGCACAAGGATACTGCCGAGCACTGAGGTGTATGTACTGTGTAACTCTAACAACCATAACAAATTGTCCTCTCATAACCCTGCCTCTCCAGTAGGTATAAAATTTCCTTATAGCTACCTTGCTAACGACTCATCGGATGCACACGCAAAATGACATGTATAGAAGTGCACTTGTTTAAAACCACAAAATTCTGCTTATATATCTCCTTCGCTAGTGGCTCACTGGGTAGCGTGGCTGCCTGCAGCACTTTTGGATGTGTGCAGGCAGCTTCGAGCCCCCCTCTGACTCATGAAAACCTCTCGGTCATTACACTGCCTTGCTGGATAACTAAAAATAAAACATTAAACTATTGTTGTTGCACCTGTATAATCTTGCCGGGAAAGTAATTCATATTTCTGTATTTACACAACTACAAATAAAATATACCCACACATTACACAGTTCCGTGTTTGGCATTTTTGGCATCACAAGGAGGAAAATGACAAAACTATAAAATCGAATCATTAACAATTTATAATAATATAGTGCCCTTTATAGTACTTCAGTATCTTTTATGCAAAGCATTTGCCAATAGTCAAAGCTCTACTAAAGTGTGCGCTAAGCTTCCACTCATGCGCTACGTGAAAATGCAAAGTGAAAGTAAGTCAGTACGTAGTAGAATAGCTAAGCTGTAGTTTCAGCTAGAAGGACGGCGTAAGCTACGTTCGAAAGCTACAGTATGTAAACGAGCTTGAAGAACTGAACACTGTATGATTGCTGTAACGAATATGAGGCTTCCAAACAGGGGCAAAAGTCCCGATGGGTAGATCTTAGAGAGGGTAGCAGTAGTTTGCTTTTAGGTCATTTACTTGGCACTGGAATGTCTAATTGCAATCTTTTTTTTTTGATCATAATGTAAAAAGTAGTTTTTAAATTTTTTTTTTTATTTGTTTAGAAAAACCACACTTTTTGCTTTTGACAATCTATTTAAGTGCATAACTGAAAATCTGATATAGTACATAAAAGCTGACATAAATCTGTCCCATCTATTTTTTTAAAAAGACCTCTTATGGAAATGAAGTAAATACCCTAATTGACTTAACACAGGGAATGTATGGTAACATGAAATGTGTGCTGTAGTAAAAAATAGAGTTTGAATGTCCTTAGCTTAGGTGTATGTAAACGTTTGGCCTCAACTATGTATTCTATATATTGTATATGATACACGCATTATATATTCAAATGAAACTTACAATACAAATAAAACACAAATTAATTAAAAACAATTGAAAAAAAAACAGAACTCACCTGTCTTGGGGAAGATAATTTCTCTGAACTGTTCTCTTCTAAAGAGCAGGACTGGAGTGACTGCGGTATCCTGCAAACAAAACAGCTTCCAGTTAAATTCATCCTCTTACTGCAGCTCTAACTCACAGCACATGGAGACAGAGCTTCCAGTTAAACTCATCCTCTTACTGCAGCTCTAACTCACAGCACATTGGGGCAGAGCTTCCAGTTAAACTCATCCTGCTACTGCAGCTCTAACTCACAGCACATGGAGACAGAGCTTCCAGTTAAACTCATCCTCTTACTGCAGCTCTAACTCACAGCACATGGAGACAGAGCTTCCAGTTAAACTCATCCTCTTACTGCAGCTCTAACTCACAGCACATGGAGACAGAGCTTCCAGTTAAACTCATCCTCTTACTGCAGCTCTAACTCACAGCACATGGAGACAGAGCTTCCAGTTAAACTCATCCTCTAAGTGCAGATTAAAATCGAGCCCTTGCTCCCAAACACACCAGAAAAAATCTGAAAGCATTTTTAAACGTTTAAATAAATAGCTGGTTATTGTGTTTGCGTGATATTCCACTGGGGACGGTCAAGAGTAATTTTTGGCATAGGTGCAATAAGTTATTCATTTAAATGACAATCCTCTTACTGCAGCGCTAACGCTCAGCACATGGAGACAGAGCTTCCCGTTAAATTCATCCTCTTACTGCAGCTCAAACTCACATCACAAATGAATATGACAAAATACACCTCCCTACACCTGAATGTGATATAATCAGAAGCCTACAGCTATATGTGCAATAATAACTCCCACTAGATCTGAAAGTCTTAAACACCCACCGACAACAGAAAGGTGCCAGTAACACTGAAGTATAATAAACAGTACTGTCAATTTGAACCTCTTTAATACCTTGATCACTGTGACCTCTCTCTGATGCATTTGACAATCCATTGAACGATCATCTTCATAGACAGACAGCTGGTACAGGTGACCTGCTCTTTACTGGACCGTGAACAAAACATGGAGACAGAGCTTCCAGTTAAACTCATCCTCTTACTGCAGCTCTAACTCACAGCACATGGAGACAGAGCTTCCAGTTAAACTCATCCTCTTACTGCAGCTCTAACTCACAGCACATGGAGACAGAGCTTCCAGTTAAACTCATCCTCTAAGTGCAAATTAAAATAGAGCCCTTGCTCCCAAACACACCAGAAATAAAATCTGAAAGCATTTTTAAAACGTTTAAATAAAAGCTGGTTAATTGTATTTGTGTGATATTCCACTGTGGATGGTCAAGAGTAATATTTGGCATAGGTGCAATAAGTTATAAATGTAAAAGACAATCCTCTTACTGCAGCTCTAACTCACAGCACATGGAGACAGAGCTTCCAGTTAAACTCATCCTCTTACTGCAGCTCAAACTCACATCACAAATGAATATGACAAAATACACCTCCCCTACACCTGAATGTGATATAAATCAGAAGCCTACAGCTATATGTGCAATAATAACTCCCACCTAGATCTGAAAGTCTTAATACACCCACCGACAACAGAAAGGTGCCAGTAACACTGAAGTATAATTAAACAGTACTGTCAATTTGAACCTCTTTAATTACCTTTGATCACCTGTGACCTCTCCTCTGAATGCGATTTGACAATCCATTGAACGATCACTCTTCATAGACAGACAGCTGGGTACAGGTGACCCTGCTCTTTCTACCTGGACCCTGTGAACAAAACATGGAGACAGAGCTTCCAGTTAAACTCATCCTCTTACTGCAGCTCTAACTCACAGCAAAAATGAATATGACAAAAAACACCTCACCTACAACCTGAATGTGATATAAATCACAAACCTATAGCTATATGTGCAATAATAACCCCCACCTAGATCTGAAAGTCTTAATACACCCACCGACAACAGAAAGGTGCCAGTAACACTGAAGTATAATTAAACAGTACTGTCAATTTGAACCTCTTTAATTACCTTTGGTCACCTGTGACCTCTCCTCTGAATGTGAATGGACGTTCTATTGAATGATCACTCTTCATAGACTTACAGGTGGGTACAGGTGACCCTGCTGTTTCTACTTGGACCCTGTGAACAAAACATGGAGACACAACATCAAGTTAAACTCATCCTCTTACTGCAGCTCTAACTCACAGCACATGGAGACAGAGCTTCCAGTTAAACTCATCCTCTTACTGCAGCTCTAACTCACAGCACATTGGGACAGAGCTTCCAGTTAAACTCATCCTCTTACTGCAGCTCTAACTCACAGCACATTGGGACAGAGCTTCCAGTTAAACTCATCCTCTTACTGCAGCTCTAACTCACAGCACATGGAGACAGAGCTTCCAGTTAAACTCATCCACTAAGTGCAGATTAAAATCGAGCCCTTGCTCCCAAACACGCCAGAAATAAAACCTGAAAGCATATTTATAACGTTTAAATAAAAGCTGGTTTATTGTGTTTGTGTGATATTCCACTGTGGATGGGAAAGAGTAATATTTGGCATAGGTGCAATAAGTTATAAATGTAAAAGACAATCCTGTTACTGCAGCTCTAACTCACAGCACATGGAGACAGAGCTTCCAGTTAAACTCATCCTCTTACTGCAGCTCTAACTCTCAGCACATGGAGACAGAGCTTCCAGTTAAACTCATCCTCTTCCTGCAGCTCTAACTCTCAGCACATTAAATATCTGGTTCATGCACATGTACCTCTTCCTCTTAGTGCTGAGGGTTCCTCCTTTGGTGTCTGGTTCCTCTGAGAGACTCATTTTATAAACAGCGCCCTCTATCTCAGGAGACTGGAACACATCTGACCAGTTCAGACCACACGTGGGTTATATCCCAAACCAGCCAAGCTGTAAACACACAAAATGAGAACACACTGAACACACAGAGACACGCATATACAACACGCCGCGGTGTTGACAGTAAGCAATCCAGAACTGAAATGGGCCCTAAACATGTTCTAAACAGCCACCTCAAATGTTTTTGCACCATTGATAATGATGAACAATTGTATTGCATGAATGTCAGTGGTAAACTATATATTGATTGTCCAACTTGCTAAATACTTTTCATTAAGGATTCAATGGAATCAACCAAAACTTTTCAGATCATACATTTATTTCCAGAAAATAAGTGTCACAATTATTGACACCCCTGGGTTCATTGAAATAGTTATTTATTTTCCTTTACATGTTTCACTTGTTTTCTTATTATTATCACTATATTATGTATACTATGTATACTACACTCATCGCCCACTTTATACACCTGTTCAGCTGCTCGTTAACGCAAATATCTAATCAGCCAATCACGTGGCAGCAACTCAATGCATTTAGGCATGTAGACATGGTCAAGATGATCTGCTGAAGTTCAAACCAAGCATCAGAATGGGGAAGAAAGGTGATTTAAGGGACTTTGAATATGGCATGGTTGTTGGTGCCAGACGGGCTGGTTTGAGTACTTCAGAAACTGCTGATCTACTGGGATTTTCACGTACAACAATCTCTGTAGGATTTACAGAGCAAGGGAAAAGAGACAATATCCAGTGAGCAGCAGTTCTCTGGGCAAAAATGCCTTGTTGATGGCAGAGTTCAGAGGAGCATGGCCAGACTGGTTCGAGTTGATAGAAAGGCAACAGTAACTCAAATAACCACTCGTTACAACCAAGGAATGCAGAAGAGCATCTCTGAACGCACAACATGTCGAACCTTGAAGCAGATGGGCTACAGCAGCAGACCAACCAAGGTGTACCTAATAAAGTGGCTGGTGAGTGTATGTATACTATGTAGACTATGTATAGTATGTATACTTTTCTTTTTCTGCTTCTTTTGTACTCACTCTCTGCTGCTGTAACACACAAATTCCCTCCCCTGGGGATTAATAAAGTGTCATCTTATCTTATCTTATCAGTAGTTTGTTCACACTCCCCTTGCAAGGATAATGACACTGAGTATTTTTATATCATGTCTAATAAGACTACAGAACACATTGGGAGAGATCTTAGACCCTTCCTCCATCTACTTCTTTAATACCTCTGGGTCTTTGCTTCAGAACTGTCCTGTTCAATTAAAACTGCAGGTTTCCAATATAGTTCAAGTCTGGAGACTGTAGCCATTGCAAAATGTGGCTTACTTGGTTAATTAATGATTTATTTGTGAATAGTAATGTGTGATTGAGGTCACTGTTTTGCTGGAAGATTCACTAGCGACTTTCAGTCTGCTGGCAGAGGCAACCAGTTTTTTTGGCTAAAATGTCCTGGTACCTGGGTAGAGTTCATGATGCTATTGTCCTTAACAAGGGCCCCAGGACCAGTGGGAGCAGAACGGCCCCATAACATTAAAGATCCCCCACCGTATTTAACAGTAGGTATGTGGCTTGTTTCTGTACACACCTCTTTAAATCAACATCAACCTCATATCCTTTGTATTACATACCGGCCACTTTATTAGGTATACCTGCTTGTTAATGCAAATACCCTACTCCACCAAACAGCAAATCATGTGACTGCAAATCAATATATAAAGTATGCAGACATAGTGAAGATGTTCAGTTTTTTGTTTGAGCAAATATTGTAATGGACAAGATGTGTGATCTAAGCGACTCTGACTGTGGCATGACTGTCTGTGCCAGATGGATGGTGCCAGACGTAGTGGTTTCAGCATCACAGAAACAGCTGCCCTCCTGGGATTTTCATGCAGCACAGTCTCTAGAGTTTACAGAGAATGGTGTGATAAACAAAAAACACCTTGTTAATTAGAGATCAAAGGAGAATGGGCAGACTAGTTCAAGCTAACAGAAAGGCCACAAATGAAATAACAGCTATGCTTGGCCAAAGAGCTCTAATGTCATCACTCCGGAGCACAGTAGATGAGACAATTTAGATTCTTGAAACTGTCGATTACTCCCAGTAAAACCATTTTTTTCTGAAACCATTCCAAATAGCCTTTTGGCATGGAGGTAGCATCTAATTTTGGAGCATCTAAATGTAGCAATTAATAGAAACTTGGTGACGCCCCGATGCAGCCAAGATCAGTAATTCTCCAACTGTGGCCACTGGATTGTTCTTTGCTCCCTGAACCATCTACCTCACTGAGCATGGGGCTAAGAGACACTAGTGCCCTCTACTGGACAGGTTTAACTCTACTCCAGTGGTTTTAAATTGATTAATATTTGGTCTCACAGTAGTAAGTCGTATATTTCTTTGTTTAGTTTTTGACCCATTTCCTTATTTTTGAAGGTCAACAACCATTTTCTCTTCATTTGTGAGTTTGTTGCTTTTGATGAAAAATGGATTTTATAAGCAGGTTGTCTCAGTTTTATACTCCAGTGAAGCAGCAAGCAATGGAAGAGCATGGCAGTTCCTTTGGCCGGAGATCAGCATAATGTCTTTTATACATGCGGGTGTTGATCAGCTTCATCTCATATCTAAATGCTGGTGTACAGTTCACTCTGTTAGATTTTATTTTTAACAATCTTTAAGGGTGCCAATAATTGTGACCCCTATAAAGTCAGTATCTGAGATGCATGTATTTTGCTTGTAGGCGTATACCATATGCTAGCAACAATTTATAGCCGACTGATTATCCCTGTTATTGCGTTTCATGTAAAATTTTAAAACATTTGGCAACGTTAACTACCCATGCTTCCAGTCAGTGTTTCGACCGCACATTTACCCATAAACAATCCCCCTTACATACATTTAACAAACACGAACATGCTCGTGAGAAATCTTCTTGGAAAACATCCAAAAACGACCCAAATCAATAATTCATGAAATTAGATCATTATTTCCTCTTAAGTAAGCCCATTTTCGTCTCATTAAAGTCATTGTATCATGTATTATCCGTTTCTAGGTAGTTGTAATTCGATTCGAAATCGCTGCAGTACAATTTATGTTGTATTTCAATTTCAACTTCAATCCAACTCAGGCAAAACGTAAATTCGGTCTGACGTGGTGGCTTTAAAATCAGACGTCATTTTAAGTAGACCTACATGCACAGCTACATGCTTCCATCTTGTGGTTCACACAAGAAACGGCGTCTTAATGCAACTATAACCGCAGTTCTTTTCAGTTCTTGCTACTATTAAAGTAGTTGCTGAATTTATCATAATTGAAACTTGTACGAATTCAATAGAACAGAATCAATTGGTAAGGACATGGCCACTAGGTCTTTGTTAATTGAAACTAGTCAGAGTTGGATAGCAAATATGCAAATTAATATCCTTTAAGCATCTTTTTAGCATGTTCTTGTATACGGAAGCTAATGTCTTGTTTCAAATAATAGAAGACCAACTGTGAAAGCTCCATACGTGAATTAACTACCGACCACCGACTTTAACATGGCAGACATCAAGTTAATTTCTCTTAATCCAAACTGTGTGAATACAGAGCAAAAAACAGTTTGACTTCACAGACCGCACATTTAAAATGTTCGGTCTGTTTTTGTTACAGTAGCAGGTCTCAATGTAGCCGACAACAGGCCTGTGACATCCGTCATATCCAAATAGGTAAAATGATCATAAAATACCAAATAAATGCTGAAATAAACGTCAAACTTTTAAAAATGTATTTGAAAAGGTATTTTTTGTTTTTGGTCCCAAATGGGGAATTTGAAAAAAGCATATTAGGCTACTCCTCGTCTACTCCTCGGGCGCCATTTATTGCCTGTTTTATTTCACTAAATTAAGCGTTATTGCGATCATAACTACAGATTCCTATTTCTCCAAACACCCTTTCTCATCTAGCTTCTATTCTCCCCATCCCAATCCACAACAGTCTGCTTACTCAGTTCTTTTATCCAATTGAATTCCTTTTTACTGCATCCTCTTTGTCCTCCGTCTTTTAAATGACGTTTGAAGTTGAAACAGTTTCACTTTCAACTTAATTTTTTTTTTTTTTTTTTTTACTAGACTGCCTCACAGGACCCGGACCATAGACATATATACAAAGCCACGTTTCCACGCGGAACTTTTCCCAGGAACTAGGAACGTTTTGAGGAACTCAGTGCGTTTCCACCGCAGGAACCAGGGTCTAAGTTCCGGGGACTTTATTTTGGGGTAAAATAATAAAGTCCCTGCTCGGGGGGTAGTACTTTCGAAAAGTACAGAAACGTTTGGGGTGGGGCGCAAGCACTGAAAAATTCTGATTGGTCAAGTACTCGCAGCATTTTATTTCAACCACCATTTTTAAAAATCTGCAGCTGCAAACCGATTTATTATTTTCAAAATAATGTATCTATTCAAACATAGATGTAAACAAAGTTGTCGTGGGATCCCATTGCCAGGTAGGCCCCATCTGTGAAGCAGGGGATCAGGTGACTGTGTGGAATGGGTATACACTGAAAATATTTCCAACAGAAATGGACTGTGCTCTAATGTCAGCCTTTAAAAAAATGATGACCATATAAAAATAAATTCAGAAACCACATTCATAAGATCATTAAATATGAGGCTATATGAAGAAAAAACATGTCTTCACTGAATGGAAGCCTTATATAAGGAATATTACATACATTATTAAGATATATAGATATATATTACTTTATATATGCCTTCATTGCACTGTAAGTGAAATCCATTTATATTTTAAAGATATTGATTTACTTTTTGGATTTGCCTCAATGAGTTAAGTGCTTATCAACAATCTCACTTTAAAAAAGTGCGTCTGATTGTAAATTCCTGTGTAATCAACCCGTACACCTGTGGTGATGTTTTACACTAAGCGTACATAACAGTAGACTCAGTATACAACAACATTTCACTGATGTAGGGAGTATGCCAAACTGTTGAAAATTCTTCAACTACTTTTTTCTTTCTTTCATCTCCTCTGAACTGAGAAAGACATACTTCGTAATGTATTAGAGAGAACTGGACATCATTACCAATTAAAATGGAAGTCCTGTAAAGATACACATAATAAACTGTCTAAATGTGGAAAAACCAACTTCATACATATACATTTAGTTATATTAATACAGCCTTATTTTTTATATCAACTTTAAGACAAGCAACACTCTCAGAATTATCTCATCACGACCCACTAAACCCAATGGCGCAGACGTTGCTTCCTAATTTCAAACTGCTTTCCTAAAGGCTGTTTTGCATCCTGCGACTTGGGTTACGACTGTGAATATGTAGGGATTCCTGGACGTGCCGATAGCGACCACCCTTTCTCATATTAACCTCAAATACACAAGACAGGACACTTATAACAGTATGCTAGCAAATTTATGTCAAGTTCCATTCATTTGCATGGGATGGTGGATACAGGATCATGGGATTGTTTTGTTTAGGACAGGTTTAGGTCTCGGGTATTCCAGGAAGCTGGATTGTCAGCTCACCTGTGAAAAATATTTGGCTTTAATGTTTTGAATCTGAATTTGTAAAACTAAACTTGAATATATTAGGTGTCAATTAGTCATAAGTATTCATTATTGCTATTTATTAACAAATGTTCAGAGAAGTTGTTGCATGCTATTTTAGAAGTTACCTGGCTAACTGAGCAATCCTGCTTGGTGCAATACCCCCACCTGGACTTTAGTTTCTGGAAGGCAGGTGTCTGACTGATGGACATTGTATGCAAAACCAAAGCTGACATTCCTTGCACCTTCCCATGAATAGTGGGATATTTTTTTGGTTTATGTATGACCTGTGAACAAGTGGGCACTTTTTGCAATAAACTCAATTGAGTGGCATTTTTTGCTGGCATGTGACTGTTTTGTATTATATTTTGTTATAATTTTGTATCACATGTTGTTACGTTCCACGTCGTTCAGGAGGGCCATTCATCATTCCATTCGCTGTCCGCTGTCAATCATCGTTTTCTGGTCCCGCCTCCAGTGTAACACACTGCTATGTGTTTGACACCACAGCCCTGTTAGTTTATATTAATGTGTGTAAGGTGTGTTACACACTGCTGTGTGTTTGACACACACAGCCCTGTTAGTTTATATAATGTGTGTAAGGTGTGTGTGTGTCCCCTTCTCTCTGCAGGCTGCCAGGCTGTAGAGTCACACAGAGGCTGTGATTCTCTGGCTTCAGCTCTGTGTTCAAACCCCTCACACCTGAGAGAGCTGGACCTGAGATACAATCACCCAGGAGACTCAGGAGTGAAGTCCTGCTACTGCTAAACTGGACACACTCACACTGCTGTAAGTACAGAGAGTTTCCACACTGCACCTCTCCACACACACACACACACACACACCTGAGAGAGCTGGACCTGAGATACAATCACCCAGGAGACTCAGGAGTGAGAGCGCTGTCTGCTGCTAAACTGGACACATTCACACTGCTGTAAGTACAGAGAGTTTCCACACTGCAATCCAACACACACCACACACACACCTGAGAGAGC
>NW_026986190.1:0-5252 GCF_018555375.3 Anguilla rostrata
TCGCTCTACTCTGTGTTTCGGAGAACCGGGGTACTGACAGTAACTTAACCTCTTAGCGCACAACCCCTAGTGGTGGGCACGCCAGCGTGCCTAGATTACTAAACTCAAACATTCGGTGCTACTGCAACCAAAGTGTGAGATGAAAACAGAAACGCGTTGTTTCAGTTTCATTAGTAGACGATACATGACAACTATGCCGAAAACGGAGTTTCGCAGCCCCACCATTGTCGCTCCGGTCGTTCATTTAACATGCACCCCCTCCCTGCAGTCTCATCTAAAAAACACCCCCCACCCTTGACATAATGGACAATATTGTCTATCTTGGCATTCATAAAAATATTCTTTCACCACTAAAAAATCGTATTCCGTAATAGCAACAAGATAAACCTGACAATAGCCCTAAGATATGCCTATACAGCAGTAAAAACGCTGCTCACTGAATAACGAAATAAACGAGAAAAAGTTTTTTAAAAATGATACCATGTCATTCTACAGTCAATATCTGGGACTAAATATTGAATAAATATAAAACCTTACTGTTAATTTTACGTGTAGAGATGTCCCTTTTGAGACTGCGTGGTCATATATTGTCTTGGACAATCCATTTGGGAAATATACGCGCATGCACCAATTCTTTCTGCTCCGCGATACGATAAGCCATTCATATTGTACGAGGATGCTAGCCAGGTGGGCGCAGGAGCTGTCCTTATGCAGTCAGGCGAGCAGGGTATAAATCATCCGGTAGGGTTTTTCTCACGCAAGTTTAATAAACATCAATTAAATTATTCCGTGATTGAGCAGGAAGCCCTCGCTCTTATCTGGGCGTTACAACATTTCGAAGTTTATCTGGATTCTACCTCTAATCCCCTTACAGTTTATACTGACCATAACCCTTTAACGTTTCTGCATACGATGCAGAATTCAAACCAACGGCTCATGCGCTGGTGTCTTTTCTTGCAGGGCCACTCCCTGCAGATTCTACATGTTAAAGGGCGGGAAAATGTTCTCGCGGACGCCCTCTCCCGAGCCCCTTCATAGATACTCAATTGTTTAACAGTGAAAAGTATTGGTAATGGTTTGAAATATTTTTTTTGGGTCGCAGGGTAGCGCCCCTTCTAACGGTGGGGGTGTGACGACTGTCTCTAATATTATTTTATTCTTATTGTAGTTACAGGAGTCGGCCAGTGTGTGCGGAGCACCCCTTTCTAATTGAGAGCACCTGGGGGTAAACCCAATAATAAGGAAGCCCCAGTGCTTTCTGGGCCGCTTTTCTCTTTCTTTCTCACTCTGTTCCAGGTAATCCTGCACCAGGTCTGGCGGTTGGACGGCCCGCGGGTTTTTCCCTTCACCCTCTTTTCTTCACAGGTTTTGCGTGGTACATTCACATCCCATATTTGCACACGGGCATCCACACACATTTAATACAAATACCCTACATTTCACTCATACATGTATCATTGTTTTCGTCTTAATAAATAATTCCTTTGTTTAAAAGTATACCTTGTTGTGTTGTCTCCCTTTTTGTCACGACTATAGCTTATGTCGTAACACGACCCAATCAAAAACGCGCATACACACGCAAAATACCCATACCTTTTTACTCTGAAACATTTCCAGTTTAAACAGCTAGTCTGCCTGTGGCCTAGTGGGCAAGGTTACAGTCTTGAGAACACAGAGACGTAGGTTCAAGCCCAGCTAGGAACGTGTTTCTTTAACCTGCTTCGACCCTCACTAATTATTGTCTACTACTTATCAATTATTGCTTTTGCACCATATCTACCCGCCGTTCACCGTTCAGTTATTAACCGGCTACAATATTGCTAAGCCATATGGATTCAACGGGAGCTCTTCTGTGCTTACTGGCCTGTGTTCTTCTTTAAAACCACCGGCAGGTTTGCTAATGATATGTCACGCATTGCATAGCTATGGCATGGTGCTGCACTAACGAAGTCACAGACTGGTAAACCTCCGGTTTAAGGCATGAATCCCGACTCGCCCTCAGGCAGATCATTTCCTCTTTTAGACTAACGTTTTCTTACGGTTATATTTGCTTTACCAAAACACACTCACGGCCACCCATATGCATTTCATGACGGCAAATGTATTCCTTTTATTAAAAAGTTACACCAGTTCACCGCTGTGCCATTTCTACTAACTATATTTCTTCACTTGGCTACCGTACAAAACCTTCTTATCAGCAAACGCCACGTTTCTACATTCATGTTACCTCGCCCTGTTCTCTATCTAGCCACATAGACTATAAACAATTACTACGTATGTGTTTTGCAACTCCGCAATTTAAACAACTAGTCCACCTGTGGTCTAGTGGGCAAGGTTACAGTCTTGGGAACACGGGGTCGTAGGTTCAAGCCCAGTTAGGAACATGTTTCTTTAACCTGCTTCGACCCTCACTAATAATTGTCTACTACTTATCAATAATTGCTTTTGCACCATATCTACTCGCCGTTCGCCGTTCACCGTTCAGTTATTAACCGGCAACAATATTGCTAAGCCATATGCATTATGACTTACCGTCTGTACGTTCAGTTATTAACCGGCTACAATATTGCTAATCCATATGGATTCAACGGGAGCTCTTCTGTGCTTACTGGCCTGTGTTCTTCTTTAAAACCACCGACAGGTTTGCTAATGATATTTCACGCATTGCATAGCTATGACATGGTGCTGCACTAACGAAGTCACAGACTGGTAAACCTCCGGTTTAAGGCTTGAATCCCGACTCGCCCTCAGGCAGATCATTTCCTCTTTTACACTAACATTTTCTTACGCTTATATTTGCTTTACCAAAACTCACTCACGGCCATCCATATGCATTTCATGACGCAAATGTATTCCTTTTATTAAAAAGTTACACCAGTTCACCGCTGTGCCATTTCTACTAACTATATTTCTTCACTTGGCTACCGTATAAAACCTTCTTATCAGCAAACGCCACGTTTCTACATTCATGTTACCTTGCCCTGTTCTCTATCTAGCCACATAGGCTACAAACAATTACTACGTATGTACGTTCTGCAACTCCGCTTTAAAACATTACATGTAAAATCATGATTCACTCATAAGTATAACTACTAGCACTGAACATGAGAAAAACACATTCGTGCAATAGATTGCACATGTTATTTAACCCTCCACTTAACCAACTAACGTTAAATACAGACTGTTATATACCGTTTGATAAGGAAACTAAGCTCGCTCATGGTCACTTCATTTACTTCGCACTATAGTCTGTGATCATGTCAACCTTCACCTACATGCCCATTCTGCTAAAAAACATATTGTTTCAACTACGCAATTTCATCATTTCGCCTAATTTATCTCACACTTGTTATTTTCTCATATGCAAAGCCTGCTGGGACATATGCGTCTGCTCCTATTCTCCACTATCAACTTTTCCGGTTCTACCTTAACAAAACAGCAAAGAGGATTCCTATCTGCAGATAAGCCCATCAAAATGCCTTATAAACCTTACAAACACTAAAAGTGCATCTTCACGAAACAACGGAGCAGGACAGAAGGGTACACAAGTTGCGACCTAGGCAGCTCTAATTCTACGGGCTTGCTGATTCTTTTGTCAATCAAGGCTCGTTGGATGCCCGTCAAATCCGTGAGTAGCCTACATAGCTACACTGGCCATATTTCACCTTTTCTGATGCGTTTACAATTACGCCACCGCACTATTTGTCACAGCCACTGTTTTACATATATAGCAACCGAAACTGCTAAACGTACACGCTCATCAGACTGTACAAATTCACACAATGATAGCCATATTCCACAACCGTTTCTTACAGGGTCACTTCGCATTTCTCACTCTCGTAATAAAACGCTTTGCAAAAAGAAATGATATCTCATAAAAAAACACGTTTTCAACGTACAAAAATGCCAAGTTACTCAAAAGTATTGATATCAAAATGACGCCAAGTTACGGTACTACAAACAATATAGGCTATCTTGCCTCACCGAAATTTAATAACATGTATTCCAAAGCAATGCTACCCAATATTTCCTCAATTCTTTCAAGTCACTTGGCCCTGTGTTTTGTAATCATACCATATTACAATGTCATGCAAACGTTGTGTCAGATCAAAGTGTCAAATATTTCGTATTGCCTCATGGAACACATTGAAATTCATGTAGAAAACTGCTGGTCAGTCACTACAGGAAGCATATTTCTCCAGAAAACATATGTTTATACTTGCTTCTGAACTGAATTTGACTAAATGTACAAGTGATTGTTATTTGCAACGTACAATAAATACATGTAAAATACATATTGTACATACATACATAGAGAACTTATTTATCCCCATGGGGACATTCCCTCGCAGCATGTTACATTCACATTTATGAACAGACATTTATACCAAGAAACATACAATCATTCACGCAACAGAAAGGCTGACCACCAAAATACATACATACCAATACAAATTGGACATATAGATGCCTATTCAATCAATCATGACTGTGAGAAAGCCATCCACACATATGTTTGGCCTGTCCATGTACTGCACGCTTATATACACACAGGGCCAAGTGACTTGAAAGAATTGAGGAAATATTGGGTAGCATTGCTTTGGAATACATGTTATTAAATTTCGGTGAGGCAAGATAGCCTATATTGTTTGTAGTACCGTAACTTGGCGTCATTTTGATATCAATACTTTTGAGTAACTTGGCATTTTTGTACGTTGAAAACGTGTTTTTTTATGAGATCTATCTTACCACAGCAAAGGTAGTTTCTAATTAACTGAGTTAGCCCGGGAGGAATAGCTCGTATGACAGAATTGTATTCCTTAAAGGGGATTGGAAAGTTATAAGTTTCCATAAACCTTTCATAAGATAAAACATTGCCAAAATCATCAAAAAGATTAAGTGTGTGATTTCTATTTCTAAGGTGCCATTTTGGAAAAAATAGTGATTTATTTTTACAAGTAATATCGCTATTATTCCATAAGAGGGATTTGTGCGGGGAGAAATTGTGGACATAGGCCAGTTTCCAAGCAAGGAGGGCTTGCTGGTGAAATTTGGATAGGAGGATTGGTAGCTTATGTGGTAAATAATTGCATTTTAAAAGAAAAGAGAGACCACCGATTTTATTAAAAATGTGGTTTGGGATAAAATACCAAATAGAACTGGGATTTAGAAGGCACCTTCTTAACCAATTAATTTTAAAGGTGTTTACTATGTCATTAAAATCTATAAATTCAAGTCCCCTTCCTCTCTGG
>NW_026986191.1:0-5056 GCF_018555375.3 Anguilla rostrata
GCTAGGTGTTGCTAGGGGGTATTCTAAGTGGTTTCTAGGATGTTGCTAGGTGGTAGCTATGGAGTTCTAGGCGGTTGCTATGGTGTTGCTAGGTGGTTGCTATGGAGTTCTAGGCCATTGCTAGGGTGTTGCTAGGTGGTTGCTATGGAGTTCCAGGTGGTTGCCAGGGTGTTGCTAGGGTGTTGCTAGGTGGTTGCTATGGAGTTCAAGGTGGTTGCTATGGTGTTGCTAGGTGGTTGCTATGGAGTTCTAGGCGGTTGCTATGGTGTTGCTAGGTGGTTGCTATGGAGTTCTAGGCCGTTGCTAGGTGGTTGCTATGGTGTTCTAGGTGGTTGCTAGGGTGTTGCTAGGTGGTTGCTATGGAGTTCTAGGCGGTTGCTAGGGTGTTGCTAGGTGGTTGCTATGGAGTTCTAGGTGGTTGCTAGGGTGTTGCTAGGGGGTTGCTAGGGTATTCTAAGTGGTTTCTAGGATGTTGCTTGGTGGTTGCTATGGAGTTCTAGGCGGTTGCTATGGTGTTGCTAGGTGGTTTCTATGGAGTTCTAGGCGGTTGCTAGGGTGTTGCTAGGTGGTTGCTATGGAGTTCTAGGTGGTTGCTAGGGTGTTGCTAGGGGGTTGCTAGGGTATTCTAAGTGGTTTCTAGGATGTTGCTAGGTGGTTGCTATGGAGTTCTAGGCGGTTGCTATGGTGTTGCTAGGTGGTTGCTATGGAGTTCTAGGCCGTTGCTAGGGTGTTGCTAGGTGGTTGCTATGGAGTTCTAGGTGGTTGCCAGGGTGTTGCTAGGGTGTTGCTAGGTGGTTGCTATGGAGTTCAAGGTGGTTGCTATGGTGTTGCTAGGTGGTTGCTATGGAGTTCCTGGGCGGTTGCTATGGTGTTGCTAGGTGGTTGCTATGGCGTTCTAGGCGGTTGCTAGGTGGTTGCTATCGAGTTCTAGGTGGTTGCTAGGGTGTTACTAGGTGGTTGCTATGGAGTTCTAGGCGGTTGCTATGGTGTTGCTAGGTGGTTTCTATGGAGTTCTAGGCGGTTGCTAGGGTGTTGCTAGGTGGTTGCTATGGAGTTCTAGGTGGTTGCTAGGGTGTTGCTAGGGGGTTGCTAGGGTATTCTAAGTGGTTTCTAGGATGTTGCTAGGTGGTTGCTATGGAGTTCTAGGCGGTTGCTATGGTATTGCTAGGTGGTTGCTATGGAGTTCTAGGCCATTGCTAGGGTGTTGCTAGGTGGTTGCTTTGGAGTTCCAGGTGGTTGCCAGGGTGTTGCTAGGGTGTTGTTCGGTCGTTGCTATGGAGTTCAAGGTGGTTGCTATGGTGTCGGTAGGTGGTTGCTATGGAGTTCTAGGCGGTTGCTATGGTGTTGCTAGGTGGTTGCTATGGAGTTATAGCCGGTTGCTAGATGGTTGCTATGGAGTTCTAGGTGGTTGCTAGGGTGTTGCTAGGTGGTTGCTATGGAGTTCTAGGCGGTTGCTATGGTGTTGCTAGGTGGTTTCTATGGAGTTCAAGGCGGCTGCAAGGGTGTTGCTAGGTGGTTGCTATGGAGTTCTAAGTGGTTGCTAGGGTGTTGCTAGGGGGTTGCTAGGGTATTCTAAGTGGTTTCTAGGATGTTGCTAGGTGGTTGCTATGGAGTTCTAGTCGGTTGCTATGGTGATGCTAGGTGGTTGCTATGGAGGTGTAGGCGGTTGCTAGGGTGTTGCTAGGTGGTTGCTTTTTAGTTCTAGGTGGTTGCTAGGGTATTCTAAGTGGTTTCTAGGATGTTGCTAGGTGGTTGCTATGGAGTTCTAGGCAGTTGCTATGGTGTTGCTAGGTGGTTACTATGGAGTTCTAGGCCGTTGCTAGGGTGTTGCTAGGTGGTTGCTATGGAGTTCTAGGTGGTTGCCAGGGTGTTGCTAGGGTGTTGCTAGGTGGTTGCTATGGAGTTCAAGGTGGTTGCTATGGTGTTGCTAGGTGGTTGCTATGGAGTTCTAGGCGGTTGCTATGGTGTTGCTAGATGGTTGCTATGGAGTTCTAGGCCGTTGCTAGGTGGTTGCTATTGAGTTCTAGGTGGTTGCTAGGGTGTTGCTAGGTGGTTGCTACGGAGTTCTAGGCGGTTGCTATGGTGTTGCTAGGTGGTTGCTATGGAGTTCTAGGCCATTGCTAGGGTGTAGCTAGGTGGTTGCTATGGAGTTCTAGGTGGTTGCTAGGGTGTTGCTAGGTGGTTGCTATGGAGTTCTAGGCGGTTGCTAGGGTGTTGCTAGGTGGTTGCTATGGAGTTCTAGGTGGTTGCTAGGGTGTTGCTAGGGTATTCTAAGTGGTTGCTAGGATGTTGCTAGGTGGTTGCTATGGAGTTCTAGGCGGTTGCTATGGTGTTGCTAGGTGGTTGCTATGGAGTTCTAGGTGGTTGCTAGGGTGTTGCTAGGTGGTTGCTATGGAGTTCTAGGTGGTTGCTAGGGTGTTGCTAGGGGGTTGCTAGGGTATTCTAAGTGGTTGCTAGGATGTTGCTAGGTGGTTGCTATGGAGTTATAGGCGGTTGCTAGGGTGTTGCTAGGCTGTTGTTATGGTGTTCCAGGTTTTTGCTAGGGTGTTGCTAGGTGGTTGCTATGGTGTTGCTAGGTGGTTGCTATGGAGTTCTAGGTGGTTGCTAGGGTGTTGCTAGGTCGTTGCTATGGTGTTCCATGTGGTTGCTAGGGTGTTGCTAGGCAGTTGTTATGGTGTTCCAGGTGTTTGCTAGGGTGTTGTTAGGTGGTTGCTATGGAGTTCTAGGTGGTTGCTAGGGTGTTGCTAGGTGGTTGCTATGGAGTTATAGCCGGTTGCTAGGGTGTTGCTAGGCATTTGCTATGGTGTTCCAGGTGGTTGCTATGGAATTCTAGACGGTTGTTGGGTGCTCTAGCTGGTTGTTATGGAGTTCCTAGGTTGTTTCTATGGAGTTAGAGCCGGTTGCTAGGATGTTGCTAGGGGGTTGCTATGGAGTTCTAGGCGGTTGCTAGGTCTTTACTGAGTCCAATGTCGCGACCCATAGTTCTCTATGACAAACGGTTCAAAAGTTATGGAATATCAAACATCGGCCAATCAGGAAGGGGGGCGACGTTGATCTACACCAATGGACAAGGCACTCTCTACCATGGCCAATGAGGCATTGCACAATTTGTGGGCATTTTTTCCCTATAGAGATGAATGGCAGAATGTTCAAATCTAGAGAGAGACCAGAGTACTGCTGCTAGAAGACAGACCATTGTGACATCACAGGGGTGAGAAGACAGAGCATTGTGACATCACAGCGGTGAACATTCCGCCATTCATTCTCTATGGGAAAAATTGCCCACAAAAATTCAAATTTTTCAAAAACCGTCCACCCAAACTTTCCAAAAAGTAATAGCACACCATTCCCGATCAGGCCGCTCGATTTGACATATTGCACGTGTATGTGGTGCGAAAACTCTGGGAGGAGTAGCGGTCCAAAAAATGGGTGGAATAATAATAATAATAAATAAATAATATGTGCAATAATAATAGTGTAGTTGCCCTAAGGCAACCACACTAATAAATAATATGTGCAATAATAATAGTGTAGTTGCCCTAAGGCAACCACACTAATAATATGTGCAATAATAATAGTGTAGTTGCCCTAAGGCAACCACACTAATAATATGTGCAATAATAATAGTGTAGTTGCCCTAAGGCAACCACACTAACTAGACAATTCCTGCAGAAATTGTGAAGTGTGGTTGCCGCCAACGCAAAGTCGACTTTGTGCTGAACGGAGTGAACAGTGGTAGGTAGTTGCTATGATGTCTGAGACAGTTGCTAGGGTGTTGCTAGGTGGTTCTATGGAGTTCTAAGTGGTTTCATGGAATTCTAGGCGGTCGCTAGGGTGGTGCTAGGTGGTTGCTATGGAGTTCTAGGCCGTTGCTAGGTGGTTGCTATGGAGTTCTAGGTGGTTGCTAGGGTGTTGCTAGGTGGTTGCTATGGAGTTCTAGGCGGTTGCTATGGTGTTGCTAGGTGGTTTCTATGGAGTTCTAGGCGGTTGCTAGGGTGTTGCTAGGTGGTTGCTATGGAGTTCTAGGTGGTTGCTAGGGTGTTGCTAGGGGGTTGCTAGGGTATTCTAAGTGGTTTCTAGGATGTTGCTAGGTGGTTGCTATGGAGTTCTAGGCGGTTGCTATGGTGTTGCTAGGTGGTTACTATGGAGTTCTAGGTGGTTGCTATGGAGTTCTAGGCAGTTGCTATGGTGTTTATAGGTGGTTGCTATGGAGTTCTAGGCCATTGCTAGGGTGTTGCTAGGTGGTTGCTATGGAGTTCTAGGTGGTTGCTAGGGTGTTGCTAGGTGGTTGCTATGGAGTACTAGGCGGTTGCTATGGTGTTGCTAGGTGGTTGCTATGGAGTTCTAGGCGGTTGCTAGGGTGTTACTAGGTGGTTGCTATGATGTTCCAGGTGGTTGCTAGGGTGTTGCTAGGGGGTTGCTAGGGTATTCTAAGTGGTTGCTATGGTGTTGCTAGGCAGTTGTTATGGTGTTCCAGGTGGTTGCTAGGGTGTTGCTAGGTGGTTGCTATGGAGTTCTAGGTGGTTGCTAGGATGTTGCTAGGTGGTTGCTATGGAGTTATAGGTGGTTGCTAGGGTGTTGCTAGGCAGTTGTTATGGTGTTCCAGGTGGTTGCTAGGGTATTCTATGTGGTTGCTGTGGAGTTATAGCCGGTTGCTAGGGTGTTGCTAGGGTATTCTAGGTGGTTGCTAGGATGTTGCTAGGTGGTTGCTATGGAGTTATAGGCGGTTGCTAGGGTGTTGCTAGGCATTTGCTATGGTGTTCCAGGTGGTTGCTATGGAATTCTAGATGGTTGCTAGGGTTTTCTAGCTGGTTGTTATGGGTTGCTAGGTCGTTGCTATGGAGTTAGAGACGGTTGCTAGAATGTTGCTAGGGGGTTTCATGGAATTCTAGGCGGTCGCTAGAGCATTGCTAGGTGGTTGCTAGGGTATGCTAAGTGGTTGGTAGGTGGTTGCTATGGAGTTCTAGGCGGTTACTAGGGTGTTGCTAGGCAGTTGTTATGGTGTTCCAGGTGGTTGCTAGGGTATTGCTAGGTGGTTGCTATGGAGTTATAGCCG
>NW_026986192.1:0-5092 GCF_018555375.3 Anguilla rostrata
CCTTTAACGGTGACATTGTGTACAGCCACAGAGCTACGTAGCTGGAGGCCTAAATAATCAACAGATCACAAATTCTTGAAGTTGTGTAATTTGCGAGCACACTGTTTAAAAAGTGTGTTTACTCTCAAACCTAAGGGTCCAAGAGCGAATAAGAGGCCCAAAGCAAAGTATCAGTTCAGGATAGTCACGTATATGATGACTGTAACCCACCTAAAGGGTCACTTAGCAGTAGGTAAATATTTTCAGGTTAAAGCTAGGTTCGTAAGGAGAGGTTATGAATGAAGGGATGGACACAATGAACAACCGGAGCCAGAAAGTAAGTGCAAAATGGTTAGAACTGTATTAAAGAAAACGTAACGACAATATGTAAAGCTTATCACATTCAAACACATTCATTTGTCTTCATATCAATGTCCTGAGTGTTGTAACTGTATTCACTGTCCATTCAGTTCTGAATGTCTTCTGTTCAGTCTGGTTCAGTTCAATTGGTCAAGTTCAATTTAGTTAGTTACAAGTCAGTATTGTTGGTTGGGTGTACCCTTTTTACAAAAAATAAAGTATCAAATAAAATTGGTGTGAGATTGTGATTGAGAAATTACCAGAGTGGGGTTGGGAGAAACAAGGGGTATCAGGGGTTCTTCCTCAATGGATGAAGATGAATCAAGTTGATCAAGCTGGTCGGCTCGCCATCTCCCTCGTCAGGGAGAGAATCCTAGGTTCACAGGTTTCTTCTCAGGTATCCAAAAAACCCAGCCTGTATGACAACAGGCTATTATAACAACTGAATACTTTTCTCAATCTTAGTTTTTTTCTTTAAGGCATCATTGTAACCTCAAAAGTGTAAAAGTGTTACTAATAAACCAAATAGTACACTTTATAAATGTTCAACTGTACAGTTTCATTTTATCAAATATTCTATCACTCTTTAACCATTAATCATGAATTATGAGCAAGGTATTTTCCATATAGTCGATCAAGATGGCGCCGCGGATGGCTGCCTCGGTGTGTTGGTGCGCATTGTTTTGCCTTGTTTTGTTTGTAAATTCAGTGTTTTGCGATAGCATCCGGAACTCTTTCACCAGGGAAGAGCTCATGAATATCAGGGTAACAACTCCTGTGGATTTATTTCCGAACATTCTCATCACATCTGCGGAATTACTGGTCACTTTTGTCAAAGGTACGCTCACCCTTGTTCACGCAGTGAAACGCCGGAGGAGAGGGAAACGTGCCGGTGCGCTCGTGCGTCTCCGCAGACGCGGTCTACGCACTCCGTTACCGGGAATATTTCTATCTAACGTGCGATCGCTGTGCAATAAACTGGACGAACTCCAGCTACTGGTGGATAAAAACAGAGACTTTTCAACATCTTCCGTTTTGTGCTTCACGGAAACTTGGCTGTGTGGATCGATACCGGACTCTGCGCTGCAGCTGGCAGGCTTTCAGCTATTCAGAGCGGATCGCGACACAGAGCGCTCCGGCAAAATGAAAGGTGGAGGTATTTGTTTTTATACAAACAGTGGCTGGTGTAAAGATGTTACAGTGATTATGCAGCACTGTTCTCCTGTTCTGGAAACTTTTTTCATCAACTGCAAACCCTTCTACTCCCCCCGCGAGTTCGCTTCATTCATTCTGGTCGGTGTTTACATTCCACCGCAAGCCCTCGTGCAGGAGGCACAGCGTACGCTCGCCGACCAGATACTGTGTGTGGAGCGGACAAACCCGGACTCTTTCGTTATCGTCCTCGGCGACTTTAACAAAGGGAATCTCAGCCACGAACTGCCTAAATACCACCAGTTGATTAAATGCCCGACCAGAGAGGAGAACACTTTAGATCACTGCTACAGTACAATCAACCGTGCCTATCACGCCGTCCCCCGCGCTGCACTGGGACACTCTGACCACATCATAGTCCACCTGATTCGTGCATACAGGCAGAAATTAAAACTCTGCAAACCTGTTGTGAGGACATCTAAGAAGTGGACCAGTGAAGCTATGGAGGATCTTCGCACGTGCTTGGACTGCACTGACTGGGATGTTTTCAGGACTGCTACCATCAGTCTGGATGAGTACACAGAGGCTGTGACATCATACATCAGCTTCTGTGAGGACAGCTGTGTACCATCACGCACCAGGGTTATCTACAACAACGATAAACCCTGGTTTACAGCTAAACTCAGACAGCTAAGGCTGGCAAAGGAGGAAGCATTTAGGAGTGGGGACAAGGACCGGTTTAAAGAGTCTAAATACAGGTTTAGCAAGGCGGTGAGAGATGCTAAACGACTGTACTCTGAGAAACTCCAACAGCAGTTCTCAGAAAACAACTCGGCCTCTGTCTGGAAGGGCCTCAGACAGATCACCAACTACAAACCGAAAGCCCCCCACTCCACTAATGACTTGCGCCTGGCCAACGACCTGAATGAGTTTTACTGCCGATTTGAAAGACAATGGGACAGTCCTGACACCATCCCCCGTGAACCCATTCACCAGCTCCAGACCACCAGCTCCTCCTCCCCCATCTCAGCAGGAGCCCGGGCCTCTCTACAATCACCTACCTCAGAGGCCCCCTCCCCCTCCCCTATCACAATGACGACTCTCTCCCTCCTGGAGAGGGACGTTAACAGACTATTCAAGAGACAGAACCCCCGCAAAGCAGCTGGACCAGACTCTGTCTCTCCCTCCACCCTGAAGCACTGTGCCTATCAGCTGTCTCCGGTGTTCACAGACATTTTTAACACCTCACTGGAGACATGCCACGTACCAGCCTGCTTCAAGACCTCTACCATTATCCCCGTCCACAAAAAAACAAGGACCGCAGGACTCAATGACTACAGACCCGTCGCCCTGACCTCTGTGGTAATGAAGTCTTTTGAGCGCCTTGTACTGTCCCACCTCAAAACCATCACGGACCCACTCCTGGACCCCCTGCAGTTCGCATACAGAGCCAACAGGTCTGTGGACGATGCTGTAAACATGGCCCTCCACTTCATCCTCCAGCACCTGGACACTGCAGGAACCTATGTCAGGATCCTGTTTGTGGACTTCAGCTCCGCCTTCAATACCATCATCCCGGCTCTACTACAGGACAAGCTCTCCCAGCTGCACGTGCCTGACTGCACCTGCAGGTGGATCACCGACTTCCTGTCTGACAGGAAGCAGCACGTGAAGCTGGGGAAACACGTCTCCGACTCCCGGACCATCAGCACCGGCTCCCCTCAAGGCTGCGTCCTTTCTCCTCTACTCTTCTCCCTGTATACCAATAGCTGCACCTCCAGTCATCAGTCAGTCAAGCTCCTGAAGTTTGCAGACGACACCACTCTCATTGGACTCATCTCTGGTGGGGATGAGTCTGCCTACAGGAGAGAGATTGAACATCTGGTGTCCTGGTGCAGCCATAACAACCTGGAGCTCAACGCCCTAAAGACAGTAGAGATGGTAGTGGACTTCAGAAGGAACGCAGCCCCACCCGCCCCCATCACCCTGCATGACTCCCCAGTCGACACTGTGGAGTCCTTCTGCTTCCTGGGCACCATCATCACCCAGGACCTCAAGTGGGAGCTGAACATCACCTCCCTCACCAAGAAGGCTCAGCAGAGGATGTACTTCCTGCGGCAGCTGAAGAAGTTCAACCTGCCAATGACAATGATGGTGCACTTCTACACTGCCATCATTGAGTCCATCCTCACCTCCTCCATCACCATCTGGTACGCTGCTGCCACTGCCAAGGACAAGGGCAGACTGCAGCGTATCATTCGCGCCACTGAGAGGGTGATTGGCTGCAATCTGCCATCCCTCCAGGACCTGCACACCTCCAGGGCCCTGAGGCGGGCAGGAAAGATTGTGGCCGACCCCTCCCACCCTGGACACAAACTCTTGCAAACACTCCCCTCCGGCAGGAGGCTGCGGTCCATCAGAACCAAAACCTCACGTCATAAGAACAGTTTTTTCCCGACTGCAGCTGGCCTTATCAACAAGGCCCGGGACCCCCACTGATGCCACTGTCACTGTACTGTTATCCTGACCCCCACGGACACCAACAGACAGCACCTGTACTTAAAACCACTTTATCCCCTTGCACTATTGTTATTGTTTTGCACTATGTTTATGTTATGTTATGTTATGTTATGTTATGTCTGTTATGTTTTTTACTGCACTATTGTTCATCTTACTCTATTTATCTTATTTTATGTTCACTGTTACGCACCACCTGACCAAAACAAATTCCTTGTATGTGTAAACCTACTTGGCAATAAACCCGATTCTGATTCTGATTCTGATGTAACTATAGCAAATAATTTTTTAAACCATGAACTCAATATAAATACATGGCAATAAACCTTTAACAATCAAGTAAATCATTAGTTGATTGTAAAATCATTTAAATGCATGTGAACTAACCCTCTTGCACTGTCATGCACAATAGAAGATATGGCTACATCATATACCCAAATGTAGCGCACTTGCTAAGCGCTAGTGCATGGTTTCTAACAGTACTGCATTAGCTAACTTCATTTAAGTGCATAGGCTCAACTAATAGCCACCTTGAATGAGCTATAGCCTACTTAAAATTAACACAAGGTTATTACATGGCACATTCATACACATGTTACATAGCACATTCATACACGTATGATACAATAACAGTGCGATTCACGCTTTCAAATAGCAACATTCAACTTTATATGAGAGAAACTCAATAGCTATACATACCACGTGTGGCTAATGCTATTTTCAAGGAAACACGGAGTTAATAACACACGTGTTGCTGCTACAATGGCGATATTTTAGCTAAATTTCAAATTTAAACTCGCTGAAATCCCAAAGGAAGAAACTGAAGTGTGCAAACTGAAAAATATTAAACGCCACGTGTGGCTAATGCTATTTTCAAGGAAACACAGAGTCAATAGCACACGTGTTGCTGCTACAGTTACGATACTTTAGCAAATTTAACATTTAACTTACCAAGATCCCAAGGAAAGAGATTGAAGTGTGCGATCTGGAAAATATTTGGTCCGTGGGTCATTTACGGAGCTACTCTTTAGGTTTACTGCTTAAATTAACGATTATGATTTGTTACTTCTAATCGTCTTTTCTT
>NW_026986193.1:0-5741 GCF_018555375.3 Anguilla rostrata
TTGGGGTTACCAGTCGAAGAAAAGTACCGTTACTTGGCCAAACTCAAATGCGATAACGTTACACTACCAGAAAAACAAGCGACAGAAACAGATAACTGTTGACAGTATTGCACCTTGCGGAGCATCATACATTCCTTGCATAATCCATAACTGTTCTGGGTTACATGCACATTCCTGTGTAAAACGTGCACTTTTTCTATGATATTGCTTAAAAACGATGATTACATGAGACACAAAATGGGGCTAATGCTGGGCAGCGTGTGTAGCCAATGCAATTACGCTAGGTATTTATTTGTATAGCATGCATTGATGGAAAAACATTGTGGCTCTTAATAGTTTGGGTCATCTTGCTAGGTTACCACAACAAAAAATTATCAGGCAATGTAACGCTATCAAGTCATTGGAAACAGGTATCATAACGTTCGTTCAAAATGTAGCTATAGCGTATCAACTACTAGCATTGATCTAACGTTTCTGTGTATAATTTATACAATGTTAGCTACATTTAGCTAGCTAGCTAGCTACAATGAATTTAGTTAGCTAATTGTTCATAACTATTGAAGGCTTGTTACTGGTCAGCTAGCTATTAGCTATCGCTTATCATGAGTTTGTTACCTGAAACAAAAGCCGCGTTTCCACCAAAATTACCCGGAACTTTCAGTCCCAGGAACTGCTTTACCAGGAACTAAAAGGTTCCTTCAGCCAATGGTTGTCTGCGTTTCCACCGGGTCTAAAGTACCGCGAAGATTAGGCAAATTAGCCCACTGACGTATAAAAAGCGACGTTGTTGTCGGTCCATCTGTCATATGATTTCTTCTGTAACCCCATACTACCACCGAAGTAGCCTACATTATTTTCTAATAACCGGGACAGCCCGGAGGGGTTTATTCCACTTATATACAACGGGTTACCAACAATGACTATATATGGTTACTTTTGTATTTATTGATTTTTATCGATTTAATCACATGGAATTGAAATATTCTTCTGCAGCCGTTTGTGTGAGGTGGTGGCACCTCTCTCTCTGATTTCTGTGGGTTAATTGACCCTGACGAGGGGCAGGTGTATGAGTTCTATGGTGAGGTGATAGCACCTCACAGGTATGTGTCTGAGCTAATTATCCCTGATGAGGGTCAGGTGTAGGAGGCCTATATGTAGCCCCTGATTTCTGGGGTTCAGCGCAGACTCATTGTTTGTCAGACTCTTAGTGTGTAGGGGTGTGAGAATCGGCAGAAGTTACCGTGTTGATCCTATCTGCCTGATTTGATCACCGTTTAGTTTCTTCTCGAGTTGGTTATCTCTCTGCGCTGTGGAGGACATTTTGCCCTCGTCTCTTAGTTTTCTTTTTGTTTTCTACCCGCCGGGCTGCGAATATCCTTCTTCTTTTGGAAGTGACCCCACTCTGTTTTTTCTAGTGGGGGTTTTCTTTTTGGGCAGCTACGCTGCGGCGGTGTTTAATTTCTTTTAGTTTTCTGAGCCCGCTGACAGAAGTTTCAGTGAGTGGAGAGAGCGATTACTTCGCTCTTTATTATTTGGTTTTTCCCCTTCCCTTTCTATCGCTCAGCGATTTGGTGGTTATCCCTCAGGGTTAACTTTTAGATCCCCTCGGTCCGCAATTGCGTCCCACCCTCCTCAACCGTGACAGTTTGGGCATATTTTACCGCTGTCAAGCAAAACTGTCCTTGGTAGTTGAACTTGGACCGTTATGCAACAAATAGGATATAACAGACCAATAGTCAGATTGTAACTGTTTTATATATCCTCTCAAACACATTCATTATGTTTTTATGCGAACATTCGCTTTCATGTCTTGACATCCGAAGCGACAGAATGCATTCACATTTCCAATATAGGCTAACTGGCAACAACAGCAGAAAACATGTAAACAATTTGCTGTTTGATTACTTTCTCATCGTCAATTCCATATAGGCTAATCGCAAAATGACAACAATAAAACGAAAACTCGGACTTGCGTGAAAATTTAAATTAGTAGTGGTACAGCCACCGTTTGTTTTCCTTCGAAGTTACTGCTAGCCGAGCAGCGAAGTGTGCCCTCCAGATGCGAACCATGCACCATAAATTAGTCCATAGTCTTTCTGGTCTTTTTGTGGAATTTAAATAAACTTCTATTGTACTTATTTGGCAAAACTTCATTTGAATATCAAGCCTATGATACACTATTGGGGCAAATATGTCTGGATAGGTTTGTAAGATTCTATCTTTATTTCATAGGCCTAAATATTTAAATAATAAAATATTTGTATGTATTTATACTATGTATGTATGGATGTATGTAGCCAAAAATACCTCCAAAATTGTTTAAAGACAACAAAGTGAAAGTACTGGAGTGGCCATCACAAAGCCCTGACCTGAATCCCATAGAAAATTTGTGGACTGAACTGAAATAATGTGTCTGAGCAAGGAGGCCCACAAACCTGACTGAGTTACACCAGTTCCTTCGAGAGGAATGGGCAAAAATTCTGGTGAAGTATTGTGAGAAGCTTGTGGAAGGCTACCCCAAGCGTTTGATTCAAGTTAAGCAATTAAAAGGCAATGCCACCAAATACTAACAAAGTGTATGTAAATTTTTGACCCACTGAAAATCTGATCATACATAAAAGCTGAAATAAATATGTCTCTTAGCTATCATTTTGAAATGACCTCTTATGGAAACAAAGTAGATACCCTAATTGAATTTACTCAGGAAATGTATGGTAACATGAAATGTGTGGAGTTGTGAAAATTTTAGTTTGAATGTCTTTAGCCTAGGTGTATGTAAACAAACTTCCGGTGCTGTATAGGAATGGGGTATGCCCCACCAAGGTGTATCTTGGATGGATGGCATACCTGCCATCCCAATAGGTTAAAAATGAATGGCACAAGAATTCATTTTCTCTGGGTACCTGCCTATGTTGGTATAGAGGGAAATGAAGAAGTCAATATTCTGGCCAAACAGACCTTAAGACTCCAAAACATCGACTTACACATTTTACTTCGTAAAGCTGAGGCCAAGGTTTATATCAAATCCCATACGCACAAAATCTGGCAGGAACACTTGGACAATGATGAAACAGGTAGACCAAGCGGCCAAAACCAGACTTCGTTTTTGAAGCTCATTTCCTGGTGTTGTAGTTCCTGGTTGCTCACTAGCGCCACTACGGATGGCTCCAGTATAGGTGTTTTCATATCCGGTTTCCATGTAAGTCTACGGTACAAATGCAATAAAAATACAAAGCCACTAATTTTTTCTCACAAGAACAAATAGTCATAATAGGTGTATTTTATTCGTCTTATGACTGTCCATGGGTCTATTTTATGATTTATTGCATCATTTGGGCACAGGGCCAATATTTGTTCTGGACCAATGAGGTACAGTTTGCGTCACTTCCGGATTACTGCGGAGGACTATGCTACAGTAGGGGCCACAGTCTATGGTCACTGGGGTGGGCGGTGGCGCTTCTTGGCCTTGCCATTGCGGCTCCGGCTACGGTCCGCCTGTGCTAAGTCTGAAAATGCAGGCATCCCATTTCGTGGTGATTTCATTATGGCGTGTGCTATTTACAGCTGCACTAGACGACCATAAAATAATCCTCCTCTTAAGTTTTTCGGTAGCCGAGTCATTTTTACTATTTCCTTTAGCCTACTTAACCAAATAATTACTCGGCAGAAAGCGTAATCAGCCTGCTATATTTGGTAAACCAGCAGTAGCCTGTGCTAAAACAGTTCGCAACTTCGGCTACCAAGCCGTTTGACTAGCTAGCTAACCTTAACCGGCAAACATTCAATCTGTCAAACGTGTTTGGCGGCTTGTCAGTCGTGTACATTCCGTAAATGTCTACCTGGGCCATGCTTCAAGCATGTGACAAAGCTACTATAATCCCGATTTTGGGATAAACACTTTTTCAGTTTCACGAAGCGAATTAAGAGTCTCAAGGTTCATTTGCTGAAATCACACACACAGAATTTAACGAAATTAACCATCTTGGCATTTAGAAAGGAATATGTTTTTAGCATTTAAGAGACCGACAAGCTAGGCATTTAAGACAGTGGTTCTCAGAATCGGTTCTGGGGGCTCCTTGCGTATCTTGGCTTTTCTCCATTGGTTTTGATGATTTACAAGAAAAAAACGATAGCCTAATACTAATTAGAAATTCAACGTAGGCTACATTATTTTTGTCTTCATGCACCAGGTGGAAAACTTGCTGTACAAAGTGCGTTGTCATATTTACACGCCTGCAGATCAGTTATTAAAATACTTGGTAGATTTGTTAATAACCCCTGACAGTGTTAATTTTTATTCGGTAGAAAGTGATTTGCGAACGATCGGTCAGCTAGCGTCACCCAGCAAGTGAACACCACAAACGGCGATGGAGTAGCTAGTAGTAGCAGTTACTGGCTCATTAACTGACTGGCGAAAACCTACGACGATAACTTGCTCGGTTAACAGCAGATCTACCAGACAGTTATACGAAAATTAGCCTAGTCAAATCACCAGTAGCCTACACATCTCCGATTGATTGACCAGTGTAGTCAATGTTCTTCTCCTGTGGTTCATATTGCTAATGCGTGAGCTAACCACGGATAGCCTACCTAGCTCACTGGCAAGCTGATATGCTAGTTAAGCATATTCGTTTTGCTGAGAAACATGAATTGAAGATAACTGAGCATAGCCTAATTGTATTTTTAATGTCATACATATAACGTGATTACATGACAGTACAGTCACGGATGGAAATTAAACTCCGTAAACATCTGATAATATATTTTAAAACATAACGGCAGACAGTCAGCTAGCCTCGTTCAGGTTGATGGGCTTTTCCGCACCGGACTGTCAATCAAATTGTAAAAATCACAGAGCGGCTTTTAAACTCTGTGGTTTTGGCTCCAACTCCAAAATGGCCGCGCCCGCCATTGAGCTTCAAAACGTTTTTTCGGAGACCCACGGAGAGTCAATGGGTGACGTCACAGTAGCTTTGTCCATATTTTTTACAGTCTCTGAGGTAGACACTTGTCCAGAATAGAGAAACACGTTGGTGCTGGAATGGGAATCGGAAAATATAAACCATTATAACGTGCTTTTGGCCATACAGGGCTCATTGTATAAAATAGGTAAACATCTGACAGTGAAAGCTACAGCTACAGCTACATTACACTGTAATGAACCAGAATCGGTAGAACCCATTATTTCAACGTAATGCAGACAGTAAAGAAGCAAACAGTTTATTTATATCATCGAGGAATGGACAACACAGCAAGTCGTTGTCCAGGAAAGTCATGAAACAAATCAGCTTTAAAAAAAAACTGGTTTAGTTAAAATAATTTCGTTTTTTTCCCTGCCAAATCTACTGCTCCACACTCCAGTCCAGTTGGTGGCGGTCATGCACCAAAAGCCGGTGTAAAAACCGCCATTAAACCTCAGAAGAATTTGTTGCGGCAGCTCCTACCCGCTCCAGTTCCTGGTTCCTATATACGCTCTATGGGGCGGCTAATGGAATTCCGATTCACAGTCATTTTCAGTCGGCGGCGGTAAAAACGTTGTTTACAAACTGCCATAAAACCAGAAGAAGAAGGGGGGAAAAATCATGTCTTTCTGGGGAAGAGCCACGGTAGCCTTAAGACATGTCCACCGATTTTTCTACAGTGCGGTATTATCTCGTCGAACACTTCGTCGTGGCGTTTTTGGGTCTTTCCTATTTGGTGGCACCATAGCGCATCAGCACTACGGAACATGGTTGATCCGT
>NW_026986194.1:0-5777 GCF_018555375.3 Anguilla rostrata
AGGGCTATTGTCGGGTTTATCTTGCTGCTATGACGGAATACGATTTTTGATTGGCATTTTTATTTATATTAGCTTCTCCACCGACCTAGCTTACGGGAACGGATGTGAAGAGACCGTATGCAGAGTCACAAAACTGACATAACCAATCAGTGAATACGTCATTAAGCCTGCCCACGCGAACGGTTCAGCTGCACTGAGCATGGTTGCTAACGCGAAAACCTGAGCAGTTGTATCGTCTGCCAACCGTCCAGGAAACCCATGAACCTTCTGTGATAGACCGCGCGCAATGGGGGTTTGTAATCGTTCCGCGCCAAACCGTTTCCAGGTGGAAACACCATTGGAACCGTTCCTCTCCATGCTCAGAACCGTTCAGCCCTTTGGTGGAAAAGGGGCTAAAGACCGACAGGAGTTCCCCAGCATACCGCAGTGAACTCAACATAACAAAGAAATTGCACACTTTCTATAGGGAATCTTATCTTTTAGGTTCTGCGCTTGGTTGCATGCCACACGTATAGTTCTCTTGCAGAAAAACATTTCCCAGAAATTACGTCTCTTCCATAATTAACACAAAGTCACTTTCTTTTCTTGCAACCTTGACATTTCGGTTTGCTAGCAAAGCTAAGATAGGACACCGCGCCCAATTATTTTGCAACATGAGAAGAGAGAGAAAAGTGGGAAAGGGGGGCCATCTTCTGTTCATGGAACCTTCCTGAATTGTAACAGAATTGCATAGAGTATCTCAAAGCACATGTCATTATCTCATGCTTGAGATTTCATCATTTTAATAAAGAGCATGTTCTCTTCTCACGCAAAGGTAAGAATATGTGAGTTAGTCATTACACAAGAAAACTGTTAAAAGAATACATTTCTAATAATTTATGTGTTAGAGTATATAATATAAAACAATGATTAAACAGCATATTCTTCCACAATTTCAACTCATAGTTTGGTTGCAGGAGTACTGAAAGTCTGAGTTGAACAATCGCAGGATGCCAATGTCGTGGCCACTAGGGGGATTACACCAACATGTTATTATTATTTTTAGACAGAATTTGGATATGTTTTTGGACCCCTAAATATTTTAGACCTTTGTGGTGGTGGAAAGATAGTAATTCCCAATTGAAAATTATGCAAAGGTGAGTTTCTTGAGTCAAAACAATTGGTAGTGAAATACATGATTATATTGTGATTAACAGCAATTTAGGCATTTTGGATAGATTTGAAGACATTAAGGGACACCAGGGTACACTGCTTACCTTTTGCTTCATAGATCTTTAGTAGTTGCCCATATCACCCCCAGAGTTTGCACACTTGTGGGCAAGAAGTGTATAATCCAGGGCATGTATAGTGGTACCTTGTTTATATATGGGATCTCTCAGTATTTCATGACAAACTAAAAAAGATCAACTTAATTTTTGCATTTTCGCCAAGATAATTGCATTTTTGGCACTTTATTTCTACCTAAATTATGAAGATGAACTAATTTAAATTACTATTGGAAATGGTAAATGCAAATGGCTTGCTTCAAATGGAGTTAGAAAATGGATGGATGATGGATGTTGTCACAAGACAACAGCTGAATCCAAGGAAACACAAGTTTTCATCTGGGAAACATGTAATGAATGATCCTGCCCTCTATACTGATGCTCCCTCACAAAGTTATAAATGCAATATTCAGTATATTTTTAATAAGTATTTATAAAGTCCAGAAAACTGTACTTAAAAGCAGAATAAAATGTGGAGCTGCAAAACTATTCCCAGATTTTTTCTTATTTGGATAGAACAGCATAAATTTACTCCATATAATTTCTGTTATCTCAAGTTAAATGTGGTGCTTTCAAATGTTCAGTGGCAGTGATGATGCGTCATGATTCTGAAAAATCATGAGGCTTACTTGCATTAACAGTTATTTGGTCCTTATGTTGAAAGACAACGACAACAGCAACTCCAAATACAGATCCCTCTCCTGGAATTAGCTTTTTTGTTAGCTTTATTGTGCATGATGCAATTTTGTGAAGAGACACAGCTGGCCAAGAAACAGCTAACTGTCCAGTTACTTTTGTGATCCTATTTTGGGGGACCTTGTATATAAAGAACTGTAATTTCTACACAGAGGTTTTGATGTTAAAAATTTAATTATGGACCAAAATCATATGTAATGTGTACCAGGTTTCTCTTCTGAAATGCTGACAGACTTTTTATATCTCTCAAATGACTTGCTTATTGCTTCAAGTTTAGTTTTATTTAAGGATGACTTTTGCTTTGTTCCAGGGCCTTAATTCTCTGGATGAGGATGACCCCAATGTCCTGCTGGCTATTCAGCTGTCTCTGCAGGAATCTGGGCTGGTTATGGATGCTGAGACTCAGGAGATCCTCAACAATGAAGCCTCCATGGGAGCGATTGGCACCTCTCTGCCATCCAGACTGGACCCTGTGCTGCCCAGTGTGGAGCTGCCTCGTGGTGCCTTGAGCAGCTCTGAGCTCCTGGAGCTGGGAGACAGCTTGATGAGACTGGGAAACATTACCAGTCAATACACCCCTGAGCCCTTTGATAACCTGCATCCCTTCGGTGAGTCTCCAGGAGGCATCTTCTCCTCCTCCAGTGACACAAACTCCACTTGCCATGAGCCTACCACCAATGCCAACCTGCTTGGCAACATCATGGCCTGGTTCCATGACATTAACCCTCAGAGCATTGCATTCATCCCCTCCGCCTCCTCAGACCCTCTCCTGGACATGCAGAGGGACCCTGCAATGCAGGACAATGTAGATGGGGGAGATCTGTCATCCCAAACTGGGGACGATGCAGTGGGCCTCACCCAGCTGGAGTTGGAGGGCATGGCCACTGTGGGTGTCTTGAACACAGAGCCTGACAACAGACAAGTTGACTGTAATGCTGATCCCAGTCATCCTGATGTCCCTGAATGTGAGTCTCTTCCTGACCTTCAACCACACAGCCCTGAGTGGGAGGAGCAAGTCCACCTGGTTTGAGAGCCTCCTGTAATATCTATACCCACTATCACACAGGAAAATTATCAACTGTGGCAGCAACTGAACAAAAAAAATGTTTTGGGTAGCACATTGGGAGAGAAACTGTTTTGATTTAAAATCTAAAGCAAATTGTAGACTGCTGAAATCAGAAAAAAAATGTATACATGTACTAGATGTGGATAAAATAATTGTTTGTAAAAAAAAAAAAAAAGTTGGCAAGAACACAAAGAGAGAATTGAGATGCAAACTTCATGTAAATGAGAAAGCAAATGATTTTTGTATGTTGTTTCTCATATATGGAGTAGTATATATGTGGGATCCTTGGGATCAGAGTGGTTTTTTTCACTAGAATGGGACACTAGTTGCAGGGTGCAAGTGACTACTGGACAGGAGTCTTTAACTTTTGCTCAGAGATTGGTGACTGTGAATTTGACCAGGAAACCTGATCTCATTCCCATCAACCTTTTTCTGCCTGCCTATTTCTGTCAGAAAAGGTGCCAAGCTGCAATTTGGCTAAGCATAATGCACTCCAGAAGGAACCAAGGTTATAACATGCATATTGTGCCTACATTGCTAAGAACCAATCAGAAATGATCCATTAGTATTTATGTAATTAACACAAAATAGACTTTTAACAGTTAAAGGAAGAAATGAAAAACAGTGAAGTCTGCATTTGAAAAATCACAGTCCGGACTTGAGAAGAGAAATTTGGAAATTCAATCAGCTAATTTTTTTTACATAACTTAATCATAATGGAATAGACAATGATGGCTACATTTGGAAACTCACTTATTAATGCTGCAGCTGATCCCTAATGGTTTTCTACTGAATGTGCCTTTATTTGGATTTATGTGTTTTTTAGTTATTGTCACATTTCAGAAGTACCTCAGCATTGAAGTATAAACACACTTCACACTTCTCACAGTAAGTTCATATAAATCAAATGAAGTGTATTGAAATGACATTTAAAATTAACATACAATACATTTAACATATTTTTGTCTTTAAACCTCATTAACTGTTTAGATTATTTAAAGACATTTTGATGCACCAGACATAGCATGTACTGTGCAGTCTCTAAGTATTTGGCCAGTATTTTTGTTGTTTTGGCTCATTGAATGATGACTACAAAGTCACTGAATTCCACCTACCCCTCAAATTAAAGCTGCTAATCTGTACATTAAACCTCATATTCATCATGTTATTTAAAATACAGTGTGCCGGAGTACAGAGCCAAAACTACAAAAAATGTGTCACTGTCCAAGTACTTATGGATGACAGTTGTATTTAAATTGATTATATCTAATCTAAATGAATTATATCTATATGTAACATTACGAGTTGTCTCCATTTAATTGTAAATGTTAACAGTTTTTGACTTATAGTGAGCTCCATAACATTTGGGACAGAGACATTTTTTCTTTACTCCACAATTCAGATGTGGCCAAAGTGCACATTCTCTGCATATTCTTTGGTTTCACCATGTAGAAATAACAGCACTTTTTATATTTAACAGCACCATAATGTTTGGGACATAGTGTCATGTTGAGTGTTTTGTCACATGATGCCATCCGGAAGCAGATGCTTGAATTTAAACAGATAAGTTGCTTCGGTACACTTCAGAATTCATCCAGCTGCTGCTAGCAAAGTTATATTTATTTTATTCTTTATTTAACCAGGAAATCCCTTTAGATTAAAATCTCTTTTTCGAGGGAGACCTGGCCAAGCACACCATTACAAAGTTACAATGAAGCAAGTGAGCTAACCCTTACCATAAACATGCAACAGCCATACATGCCCAATCCATAGCACCCTCACCACCATATTTCACAGATGAGGGGGTGTGGTTTTGGATCTTGGGCAGTTCTTCGCCTCCACAATAGTCATCACTCTGATGCAATTGAATCTTGGTCTCATCTGTCCACAAGATATTTTCCCAGGACAGGCACTTTTAGTATGGACAGTTATATTTAAATCTACATCTAAATTAATGAGTTGTTGTGTATCTCCATTTATTTGTGAATGTTAACTGTAACCTTTAACAGGTTAGCCTCAGCAGTTAACCTTAGTATATTAGTACCTTGGATACGTCTTAGCAAATATTGACCAATGTAAAAAGTGCTGCAATTTATACATGGTAAAATTGAAGTGTATAAATAAAAGCTGAGAATGTATTTTTGTTAGCCTGTCTGGATTACAAATCGAAAATTGAGGAATACGGAGCCAGGTCAAGAAAAAAGTCTTTGTCCCAAACTTACTGCACATGAGGCATGCACAGAAAGAAATGTGCAAACTAGTTATAGAGAAGTGCAATGCTGTGAGAAATTGGGAAAGCAATTTTAATGTCCAGAAATAATAAAAGAATTGTGGGAAATATCCTAAATATTTTAGAAATGTTGTAATCCTTATTTGAAATGGAAATTCCCTCTAAATTATTGTAAATTTCACAAAGAAATACATTGTTGGCTTTGTTGTGTTATGTTAAAATAGAATCCCGAATCTCATGAAAGTTTCAAATTTTAAATTCATATCTCAAATTTTGTTTGTGGCTGTTTTGAAATCAGAACAGCAAGAAAACAAACATATTACAATGGAATGTCTCTTGCAAAAGTGAAGCTGTGTAAAGAGTGCTATATATGGACTTATTAAAATTGGTGTGGGATTCTTCTGGAATTTTATGTTGTCTGCTGCAGTGTAACTATGCAGTATGAAAAGGGGCATACTAAATTATGTTTGTATTTTCTTGGTACAAGTGAAAAGACAAATTATTAACATGAAAAATTAAG
>NW_026986195.1:0-5267 GCF_018555375.3 Anguilla rostrata
TGTTGTGAGTGTGTGTGTGAGTGTGTGTGTGTGAGTGTGTGTGAGTGTGTGAGTGTGTGTGTGTGTGTGCGCGTGTGTGTGTGTGCATGTGAGAGAGTGTGTGTGTGTGAGGTGCATGCTGGAGCAGGCTGTGTGTGTGTGCGTGTGAGAGAGAGTGTGTGTGTGTGCGTGTGAGAGAGAGTGTGTGTGAGTGTGTGTGTGAGTGTGTGTGTGTGTGTGTGTGTGTGTGTGTGAGTGTGTGTGAGTGTGTGTGAGTGTGTGTGAGTGTGTGTGTGAGTGTGTGTGTGTGTGTGTGTGAGTGTGTGTGAGTGTGTGTGAGTGTGTGTGTGTGTGTGTGAGTGTGTGTGTGTGTGTGTGAGTGTGTGTGTGTGAGGGTGTGTGAGTCTGAGCTAACGGTCTCAGTAACAGGCTCTGTGGCAGCAGGTCTTGTGTAATACCAGCGTTCAGGAAAACCGCTGCCTGGCGGCGCAAAGCTAACCCACACGCTACGCGATGCACGCTACACGCTACCCGCAACCCGCTCACGGTAGAGCCCAGCGCTGCTGCAGTGCCTCAGGGCTGTGACTGGCTCCTTTGAACGATGCGACGGTTTGACAGTAACCCCCCCCCCCCTCGCCCCCCCACCCCCAGGCCCCCTGCGCTCCATGGTCGAGGACCTGCAGTCGGAGGAGTCCGACGACGACGACAGCAGCTCGGAGGAGGAGACGCACGTCAAGACGAACCCGCCGAACCGCGACTCCCGGTCAGTCGGTCCCCCCCGTCTCTTGCGCTCGGCCCCTCCCACATTTAAACTCTCGGTCGCCACGGGAGACCTGTGTGAGGAGGCGCTCTCACGTGCAGCGAGGTTCCTGTTCCTCATTCCGTTGGCTGTTGGCATCTTGCTGACAGAGGCGAGCGGCTTATTAGACGGCGTAGATTATGGCGACCCGCCGTGGCTGTAGCTTCTGAATATGATAGATAATAAACTTGGACAGATTTTGTAGGACACGTTTCATACAAAGAAAGAAGCAGCTCAAAGTGCTTGTTCAGACGGAAAGTGAGTTTTGGGTTTAGGATGCCTGCGTAGTCTACTGCATCAGCGCCCTTATCATGTTACAGACAGAGGCACGACAGGTGATAGATTTGACTGACCTTTGACCTTTGACCCCTCAGTATGAGCCTGGACAGTGAGAGTGACAGCAGTGATGGTTCCCATCGGCCTGTTCGAGACCCTCCTCCCCCACCACAGAAACACAACTCCTCCAATAACAAGGTGAGGGCACAGGGTCTAATGAGGCCACTGTGTGTGTGTGTGTGTGTGACTGTCTGTCTGTCTGTATGTGTGCATGTGCGTGTGCGTGTGTACATGTGTGTGTGCTGGTACGTGTTTGTGTGTGTGTGTGCGTGAAAAACATGATTTTCAACAAGATGTTTTCCTTTTTTCATCTCTCTTTCTCTCTCTCCCCCTCTCCCTCCCTCCCCCCCTCCTCCCTCCCTCTCTCTCTCTCTCTCTCCCCCTCTTCCTCTCTCCCTCCCTCCCCCCCTCCTCCCTCCCTCTCTCTCTCTCTCTCTCTCTGCAGATGTCTGGGAGGAAAAGTCCTGAGCCGTGCAGCAGGTCTGAGAAGATGCTAAAGAAGGGGTACGACAAGGTAGGAAGGGTAAATCAAGACTTTTATTTTGACATTTCGCTTCATCGTTCAGTTCTGCATCTATAGCCGCGTTTCCACCGAAATTACCCGGAACTTTCAGTCCCAGGAACTACTTTACCAGGAACTAAAAGGTTCCTTCAGCCAATGGTTGTCTGCGTTTCCACCGGGGTCTAAAGTACCGCGAAGATTAGGCAAATTAGCCCACTGACGTTGTCGTCGGTCCATCTGTCATATGATTTCTTCTGTAACCCCATACTACCACCGAAGTAGCCTACATTATTTTCTAATAACCGGGACAGCCCGGAGGGGTTTATTCCACTTATATACAACGGGTTACCAACAATGACTATATATGGTTACTTTTGTATTTATTGATTTTCATATATCCTCTCAAACACATTCATTAACAGCAGAAAACATGCACACGTTGTAAACAATTAGCTGTTTTATTACTTTCTCATCGTCAATTCCATATAGGCTAATCGCAAAATGACAAGAATAGAACGAAAACTCGGACTTGCGTGAAAATGTAAATTAGTAGTGGTACAGCCACCGTTTGCTTTCCTTCGAAGTTACTGCTAGCCGAGCAGCGAAGTGTGCCCTCCAGATGCGAACCATGCACCATAAATGAGTCCATAGTCTTCCTGGTCTTTTCGTGGAATTGAAAAATGGCAGTAAAATTGAGTAAAATTACGGCAGTCTGAAAAAGCTAAAGGGAAGATTACTAGAATTAACCTGTTATTTTACCCGGATAAAAAGTGCGGAAGGTGATTTCCAGTTTGCTTGTACTGTATCACCAATGTTAATTATGCAGAACTACCGCATACCTCACATAACTGTATCAAATGTTTTGAGTCAATTACGACGGGCTAACAAAGAAAATCCGGAAGAAAATATTCAGCAACCGAATGAATCCGTTTGAATGTTTTGGTAGCCTACGTAATATGCTGTCCCAGCACGAATGCTTAGCATTTTATAAAACGAATACTAAAGCAAGAAAAGAACAGAAGAGCACACGTTATAATTCCAAGACGTTGATAGGCTATAAACAAAAGTAGGCTACTGCGCCGCATAACATACAAGTTTGATTTGAAGTTATTATGAAAATAAATTGGTTTGCCGCTGCATATTTTCAAACATGGCGGGTAATGGCGGAAAATAAATACAACACAAACGCTACGAGTACTCGACCAATCAGAAATGTTCAGCGCTGCAAGCTCCACCCAAAAGGTTCCTGTACTTTCGGAAAGTACTACCCCCTGAGCAGGAACGTTTTGGGGGGTAAAACAAAGCCCCCAGAACTAAATTTAGACCCTAGTTCCTGCGGTGGAAACGCACTGAGTTCCTCAAAAGGTTCCTAGTTCCGGGGTATAGTTCCTGCGGTGGAAACGCGGCTTATGTGTGGCTTGTTTGAGTCCTGCTTGAGTGACAGGCCCCCATAACCATAACACTACTCCTAGTGAGTACCTACTGCTCCTACTGACTACTAATAATACTACTAATACTGTTAGTATTACTACTTATGATCTACTGTTACTACTTGCTGTCTACTACTGCTAATACTACTAATAATCTACTAATCCAGGCATTACTGTTATTACTGCTACTTGTTCCTGGTTATGGTTATACACTTTGTTGTACGTCGCTCTGGATAAGAGCGTCTGCCAAATGCCTGTAATGTAATGTAATGTAATGTACTATCTACTGCTAATACTTGCTGTCTACTATTACTACTAATACTATGACTGCTATTACTAATAGTACTACTACTAGTGCTACTACTAATACTACTAGCACTACTGCTACTTCTACTACCTGCTGCTGCGCCTGCAGTCATTACTGTTACTACGACTACTAGCAGTAATAATAATAATGTCATAATAATAATAGTTTATTCAGTCCTTTGTTGCAGGACAAAACAGCATGTATACACAGGAATGTAAAAATAAACCGTATAATGCACAGATGAGGAAAACACTGATAAAAATTGTAAAGAAGTAAAAATGTAATTTAAAGAACCGTGCTGCACCAAGTAAAGAGCAGTCGGGTGAAAGCTTAGTCACACAGCTATGAGCAAGTTGGGTAAATTATGTATACTACAACTCCCATAATGCAATGCTCTCTCCCCAGGCCTACACAGAGGAACTGGTGGAACTCCACCGCAGACTGATGGCTCTGAGAGAGCGCAACATTCTACAGCAGGTGTGTGTGTGTGTGTCTGTGTGTGTGTGAGAGTCTGTGTGTGTCTGTGTCTGTGTGTGTGTTTGTGTTTGTGCTTGTGGGTGTGTTGGTGTATTGGTGTGTGCAAGCGTGCGTGTTTGTTATCTTCTCTATGGTCAGGCTGCTGTGTTTTTGTAATGTAAGTGTCTATGTGTGTGCTGTTGCTATTGGATACCTGCTCAGCTGTTTCCTGTTTCCTGTCCTGTCCCTGCAGATTGTGAATCTTATTGAAGAGACCGGCCACTTCAACGTCACCAACACCACCTTTGACTTTGACCTCTTTTCATTGGACGAGTCAACTGTCCGTAAACTACAGAGCTACCTGGAAGCCACTGCCACGTGACAGGAAGTTCCTGTGGGGGGAAAAGGGGGCGGGGTTTTCTCCTCCTCATCCCGCCTGTGTGTAGAGCAGGGTGAGTGGGGGAGAATCTGAGTGGCTGAACTGCCTGGGTGTGTTGGAGAAGAGGAGGTTTTGGGGGGGGGGGGGGGCAGGTAGAGTCCCCCTGTCGGGACTCCTCACCTTGGCAGGTGCACCTGGACCGGACCGGACCGCCAGCGGGCTCGTGTTCGGACCTGAGGGTCTGTGTGCTGCACTGTGGAACTCAGCTACTCTCTCTCCCCCTCCCACTCCGTCCCGCCCCCCCCCCACCCCCCCCCGCTGCACCTCCCTCTTCTGCTCCCAGCAGGAGTCTGTTTTTTCTGTAAGGAATATCCTTCAGACCCCCTGTTTGCATGTCTGTCTGTTTGTGTGGAGAACGGGGTCAGCGGTGGGCCGATGTGGGGGAGGGGGCGGTGGGGGGGGGGCAGTGTAGGCGAGACCTGTTGAATTTTTGATACTTTGCACCAAAGCTTGAGCCGGCGCCTCCCCCAGCCCCCCCCCCCCCCCCGGCGTTCCTCACTGGCAGGTCTGTCTGCTTTTCGGAGGAGCCGGACGGGTCCAGGAGGGGTCCGGTTGGGGTCCAGGAGGGGTCCGGCTGTTCCGCTGTCGGTCGACCGTCGGCTGGCCGCCTAAATTTCATTCCAGTGCCGTTCAGGTGCCCCTCCCTCTTCCTTTTGCTGACCCTTATCTAAACCCCCCCCCCCCCCCCCCCTTACACTTCCCTCCTACCCCCAGTTCCCAAGTCTTTGTGAGGTGAAAGGGCTATCGGGTTGTGGTGGAGGGGGGGAGGGGGGAGCTCCAAAATTGACTTTGGGGGGGGGGGACAAGATGCAGCCATAGTCACCTGGATCACAGAATGGGCATATTTTTGTTTGTTTTGTTTTTGTTTTTTTTTTTTTTTTTTTTTTTGTATTTTATTTTTATACTGATATTTTACAATTATTTTTGATAGCTGCGATCGATGTCAGTTAGGAAATCCTTGAAACATGAATGTACTGTTCTCGTGTTTTTCTACGTTTTTGTTTTACAGGGCTAGCAAG
>NW_026986196.1:0-5602 GCF_018555375.3 Anguilla rostrata
CAACACCATAGTAACCACCTAGAACACCAAAGCAACCACTTAGCAACACCCTAGCAACCACCTAGAACTCCATAGCAACCACCTAGCAACACCCTAGCAACAATCTGGAACACCATAACAACTGCCTAGCAACACCCTAGCAACCACATGGAACACCATAGCAACGACCTAGCAACACCCTAGCAACCACCTGGAACACCATAACAACCGCCTAGCAACACCCTAGCAACCACCTAGAACACCATAGCAACCACCTAGCAACAATCTGGAACACCATAACAACTGCCTAGCAACACCCTAGCAACCACATGGAACACCATAGCAACGACCTAGCAACACCCTAGCAACCACCTAGAACTCCATAGCAACCACCTAGCAACACCCTAGCAACCACTTAGAATACCCTAGCAACCCCCTAGAAACACCCTAGCAACCACCTATAACTCCATAGCAACCACCTAGCAACATCCTAGCAACCACCTAGAATACCCTAGCAACACCCTAGCAACCGCCTATAACTCCATAGCAACCGCCTAGCAACACCCTAGCAACCACCTAGAACTCCATAGCAACCACCTAGCAACACCCTAGCAACCGCCTAGAACTCCATAGCAACCACCTAGCAACACCCTAGCAACACCCTAGCAACCACCTAGAACTCCATAGCAACCACCTAGCAACACCCTAGCAACGGCCTAGAACTCCATAGCAACCTCCTAGCAACACCATAGCAACCACCTAGAACTCCATAGCAACCACCTAGCAACATCCTAGCAACCACTTCGAATACCCTAGCAACCCCCTAGCAACACCCTAGCAACAACCTAGAACTCCATAGCAACCACCTAGCAACACCCTAGCAACCGCCTAGAACTCCATGGCAACCGCCTAGCAACACCCTAGCAACCACCTAGAACTCCATAGCAACCACCTAGCAACACCCTAGCAACCGCCTAGAACTCCTAGCAACCACCTAGCAACACCCTAGCAACACCCTAGCAACCACCTAGAATTCCATAGCAACCACCTAGCAACACACTAGCAACGGCCTAGAACTCCATAGCAATCACCTAGCAACACCATAGCAACCACCTAGAACTCCATAGCAACCACCTAGCAACATCCTAGCAACCACTTCGAATACCCTAGCAACCCCCTAGCAACACCCTAGCAACCACCTAGAACTCCATAGCAACCACCTAGCAACACCCTAGCAACCGCCTAGAACTCCATAGCAACCACCTAGCAACACCATAGCAACCGCCTAGAACTCCATAGCAACCACCTAGCACACCATAGCAACCACCTAGAACTCCATAGCAACCACCTAGCAACATCCTAGCAACCACTTCGAATACCCTAGCAACACCCTAGCAACACCCTAGCAACCACCTAGCAACACCCTAGCAACCGCCTAGAACTCCATAGCAACCACCTAGCAACACCATAGCAACCGCCTAGAACTCCATAGCAACCACCTAGCAACACCATAGCAACTGCCTAGAACTCCATAGCAACCACCTAGCAACACCCTAGCAACCACCTAGCAACACCATAGCAACCGCCTAGAACTCCATAGCAACCACCTAGCAACAACCTAGCAACCACTTGGAACACCATAACTGCCTAGCAACACCCTAGCAACCACTTGGAAACACCATAGCTACCACCTAGCAACAGCCTAGCAACCACCTAGAACTCCATAGCAACCACCTAGCAACACCCTAGCAACGGCCTTGAACTCCTTAGCAACCACCTAGCAACACCATAGCAACTGCCTAAAACTCCATAGCAACCACCTAGCAACACCCTAGCAACCACCTAGCAACACCATAGCAACTGCCTAGAACTCCATAGCAACCACCTAGCAACACCCTAGCAACCACTTGGAACACCATAACAACTGCCTCGCAACACCTTAGCAACCACTTTTAACACCATAACAACTGCCTAGCAACACCCTTGCAACCGCCTATAACTTCATAGCAACCACCTAGAATACCCTAGCAACCCCCAAGCAACCACCTGGAACTCCATAGCAACCACCCAACAACACACTAGCAACCACCTGGAACACCATAGCAAATGCCTAGCAACACCCTAGCAACCAGCTATAACTCCAAAGCAACCACCTAGCAACACTACAGCAACCACCTAGAACTCCATAGCAACCACCTAGCAACACCCTAGCAACCACCTGGAACACCATAGCAGCCACCTAGCAACACCCTAGCAACCACCTGTAACACCATAACAACTGCCTAGCAACACTATAGCAACACAACATGCTAGCAACTACCTTGCAACACCCTAGCAACACCCTAGCAACCGCCTATAACGCCATAGCAACCACCTAGCAACATCCTAGCAGCCACCTAGAGTACCCTAGCAACACCCTAGCAACTGCCTATCACTCCATAGCAAATGCCTAGCATCACCCTAGCAACCACCTATAACTCCATAGCAACCACCTAGCAACACCCTAGCAACCACCTGGAACACCATAACAACTGCCTAGCAACACCCTAGCAACCGCCTAGAACTCCATAGCAACCACCTAGCAACCACTTAGCATACCCTAGCAACCACCTAGCAATGCCCTAGCAATCACCTGGAGCTCAATAGCAACCACCTGAAACTCCATAGCAACCACCTAGCACCACCCTAGCGACCGCCTAGAATTCCATGAAACCACTTAGAACTCCATAGAACCACCTAGCAACACCCTAGCAACTGCCTCAGACATCATAGCAACTACCTACCACTGTTCACTCCGTTCAGCACAAAGTCGACTTTGCGTTGGCGGCAACCACACTTCACAATTTCTGCAGGAATTGTCTAGTTAGTGTGGTTGCCTCAGGCAACTGCACTATTATTATCGCACATATTTATTATTATTATTATTATTCCACCCATTTTTTGGACCGCTACTCCTCCCAGAGTTTTCACACCACATACACGTGCCATATGTCAAAATGACCGGCTTCTTTGGGAATCGTGTGCTATTACTTTGTGGAAAGTTTCGCTGTACGGTTTTTGAGAAATATTAATTTTTATGCCCAATTTTTCCCCATAGAGATGAATGGAGAAGGTGACGTCATTCATATGCGAACGGTGAAGTTACAGCATTGGTCGGCTTTGCGCACGTGATGCGGTCAGATCTGTGGTCTCAGCGGGCAGGATAGGACATAGCTGATTGCGGAAGTGAACGGTAAAACGGTATTCCAACTGAAAAATTACAAATGAAAACGCTGTCAGTTAGGTATATCAACAAACATATGGCTTAGGCATACCCAGAAGTCCTCAATAATAATAGTATTTCACGAGATATTACGCAAATTCGATGACGACGTTTCGTCACATGCAGCGTCTTAGAATGCTAGTGCTAACAAACAGTGAATGGCTTTAATGCGATAATGAGAGCACTTTCGGTTGACTTAAAAAAACGATATTAAAAAACCAAAAATAGACGTGCTGTTATACCTGGTTAGAAAGCTTATGCTCTCAGCTACTGAAAAAAACTAATTTTCAAACAAGCCAGACTTTGCGTATTTGCATGCTAGTGCTAACAAAGAGCGAATACATTCTATGACATGATGACATAGCTTTCGGTTGACCTAAAAAAACGATATTAAAAAAACAAAAATAGACGTGCTGTTATACCTGGTTAGAAGGCTTATGCTCTCAGCTACTGAATAAACGAATTTTCAAACAAGCCAGACTTTGCGTATTTGCATGCTAGTGCTAACAAAGAGCGAATACGTTCTATGACATGATGACATAGCTTTCGGTTGACCTAAAAAAACGATATTAAAAAAACAAAAATATACGTGCTGTTATACCTGGTTAGAAAGCTTATGCTCTCAGCTACTGAATAAACGAATTTTCAAACAAGCCAGATTTTGCGTATTTGCATGCTAGTGCTAACAAAGAGCGAATACGTTCTATGACATGATGACATAGCTTTCGGTTGACCTAAAAAAACGATATTAAAAAAACAAAAATAGACGTGCTGTTATACCTGGTTAGAAGGCTTATGCTCTCAGCTACTGAATAAACGAATTTTCAAACAAGCCAGACTTTGCGCATTTGCATGCTAGTGCTAACAAAGAGCGAATACGTTCTATGACATGATGACATAGCTTTCGGTTGACCTAAAAAAAACGATATTAAAAAAACAAAAACAGACGTGCTGTTATACCTGGTTAGAAGGCTTATGCTCTCAGCTACTGAATAAACGAATTTTCAAACAAGCCAGACTTTGCGTATTTGCATGCTAGTGCTAACAAAGAGCGAATACGTTCTATGACATGATGACATAGCTTTCGGTTGACCTAAAAAAACGATATTAAAAAACCAAAAATAAACGTGCTGTTATACCTGGTTAGAAAGCTTATGCTCTCAGCTACTGAATAAACGAATTTTCAAACAAGCCAGACTTTGCGTATTTGCATGCTAGTGCTAACAAAGAGCGAATACGTTCTATGACATGATGACATAGCTTTCGGTTGACCTAAAAAAACGATATTAAAAAAACAAAAATAGACGTGCTGTTATACCTGGTTAGAAGGCTTATGCTCTCAGCTACTGAATAAACGAATTTTCAAACAAGCCAGACTTTGCGTATTTGCATGCTAGTGCTAACAAAGAGCGAATACGTTCTATGACATGATGACATAGCTTTCGGTTGACCTAAAAAAAACGATATTAAAAAAACAAAAATAGACGTGCTGTTATACCTGGTTAGAAAGCTTATGCTCTCAGCTACTGAATAAACGAATTTTCAAACAAGCCAGACTTTACTAAAAAGTGCAACAACGCCGTCAACAAAACGTGTGCAGCAGCTTCAGGTCCGGTCTTACTCCAGAAAAAGACGTCAGCTTGTAATACCACACATACTGCATTGAGTGTTCTGTAACTTTGTAGTACAAACTGCCTTTATCTACACTTCATCGATCCAACAGGTGATAGAATAAGCTTTCTAACTATGTATAATATGTCACATTTTACTTTTGTAGTACCGTTTTATATTCCAGCGAGTTGGAAACTTTGGTCTCTTTATAACTGCATTGAGGCTAACAGGTAATAGACTATCCTCTGTCTATGAGTTGGTATCTAAGGTAACAGATTAAACTCTGAATTGCAGCCCAGTTAAATGTTTTTAGTTGAATGGTAAAAATGAGCTGAACTTAATGTAAAACCATCAATCAATCAAATTAATCTCCCTAGACCTGACTTGCTTTTTAAAATGGAGCGGTTGTGCAGTGCAGATATAACGTTTTTCCAAGACCCTCTGAATTGGCCAGCTAGCTTTATGATTCGCCGTCACTCGTCAGCATACCGTGAGTAAATCGCTGATCTCAAGTATTGATGAAGGGTTAATTTAGCTCTGAATATGTGTGTTGCAAATAAACTGGTTGCCGTGATGTTACAGCATGTATAGCATACTCTGTCTCTGCTTATACTACAGAAACTGTTCGCTCCGTTGAGCACAAAGTCGACTTTGCGTTGGCGGCAACCACACTTCACAATTTCTGCAGGAATTGTCTAGTTAGTGTGGTTGCCTTAGGGCAACTACACTATATTATTGCACATATTATTA
>NW_026986198.1:0-5358 GCF_018555375.3 Anguilla rostrata
TTTGATTGTATTTGCCATTTTGGAGTTCCTGGTATTTTTCCCACTCTGCGTTTGGGTCCTGGTCCCCCGTTACCTGACATATCTTAAATCCGGAGGAATGAAAGCTATCTAACTGAATTTATGACTAAGTCAGAGCTAATGTGGAGATCTCTAATTTGAGTTATGACTAGTCATAATTGAAATGGTGATACAGTATCTGGAGTTCACGTTTTGGATAGTCAAAACTGAATTGTAGATGTCTTTTAATTGGAGGTCCCATACAACTGAATGGCGAAAGTAACTTCAGTCTTGCTAGCAAAATGTAATTCGAGATATTAAAAGTTTTTTGATGAGTGAAAATGCAGTTAGAGATATCTTAAATTAGCTCTGACTAGTCTTAAATCAGTTACAGGTACCTGCAATGTGAATCTGGTCAGGCTATTAAATGTTTGCGACACAGCACCTTAATTAGCACTAAACGGGCACAGAAAACAAACAGATTGGGGGAACTGGCGCCCTCTAGTGTGACGGTTGGATTCAGGTAGGGTTATTTCCCAAAAATATATAAAAATAATTGGCACCCCTAAAGATTCTTATAAATAAAATCAAACTAAATCTACACCAATATTAAGAGAAACTCTTGTGGCCTTCCATTGCTTCCTGTTTCACCACAGAGAAAGACAAAGAACTGACAAATGAAATGAAAATTGTTGCTGACCATTGAAAATCAGGCAATGGATCAAAAAATAAACTGAAGCTGCTAGTTACCACTGTGAGGGCAATAATGAAGTTTAAAACTGCTGGAGGGCAGCATGGTGGTGTGTGGAGTTTGCATATTCTCATCCCATGTCTGCATGGGTTTCCTCCCACAGTCCAAAGACATGCAGGTTAAGCTAATTGGAGACACTAAATTGCTTGAATGTATGAGTGTGTAAGTGCATGGTGTGTGTGCCCTGTGATGGACTGGTGACCTGTTCAGGGTTTTTTCCTGCCTCTTGCCCAATGCATGCTCCAGCCCCCCTCACAACCATGTCCAGGAATATGATGTGGGATGGATTTAAGGATGCATATACTGAAAAGAAAAATACGGTGGTGGATCTTTAATGTTATGGGGCTACTTTGCTCACACTGGTCCTGGGGCCCTTGTTAAGGAAAGCAGCATCGTGAACTCTACCTAAGTACCAGGACAATTTAGCCCTAAACCTGACTACCTCTGCCAGCAGACTGAAACTAGTGGATCTCTCAGCAAGACAATGACCCAAAATTCATGTTAAAATCCACAAATAAAAAGGTTAATGAGGCAGAAGCATCATTGTGCAATGGCTACAACAGTCTAAAGACTGCTGAAACTCCCTGAAAACCTGTGACTCAATTGAACAGCACGGCCCATAAGCAAGGATCAACAAAGGCATCAGGATCTGGAAAGATTGTGGGTGGAGGAAGAGTCTAAGATCCCTCCCAATGTGTTCTCTGGTATTATAACACCTTATGTAAAAAGACTCCATTATGCCGTTATCCCTGCGAGGGGAGGGTGCGCACAGTACCAAATACAGGGGTGCCAATAATTGTGACGCACAATTTTTGTAAAATTGTATCATCTGAGAAATGTGTCATTTTGGTAGTTTCCATTAAATCATTGAATATATTCCGTATGTTGGACAATGAAAATATACCTCAGCACTGGTAATCCTTATATTGAACGGTCTTAGTAATTGTTATCATGGGTGCAGAATATTTTGGAAGGAATTGTATTACTGTACAAGTTTATGGCTCAATTAAATTCCAGATTTGTCGCTGTCTGTTCTATGAGATTTGATGTGTGTGTGTGTGTGTTATAACAAATTCAGACCAATTTAAACAGAATGAACACGCTATATTCACGGGAATCTAATCGAACGGAATTTATATATTACAACAGAGGCAACCAAACAATAAACAAAAAAAGAACAACAAAATAACGATATGGCAAGTATTTGATCAGGAAAACATAAACCCAGGTACACTCATTACTAAACTGGCAATGTGAAATAATAACTGATTGTCCATTGAACAGTTAAAGTTGAAGTCCGAGTTTAGTTTAGTTGTCCAGTATTCACGGAAACACAAATCCAGAAAACATGCCAAAAATAATAAGTCCCGAAACCAAAATTAATGCATAAGTGCAAGAATCTTCTTTCCTCTCCAAAAACAAATAATTAAGCAATGCATTGCATTCAAAGAAGCAAAAAAATAAATAAATAACCCAAAAAGCCGTAGAAGAGAATTCTTTTAAAACGTAGGTTCAGCAGGTTACTCGTTTTCGTGTGACTTGAAAGAATTGAGGAAATATTGGGTAGCATTGCTTTGAAATACATCTTATGTAATTTCGGTGAGGCAAGATAGCCTATATTGTTTGTAGTACTGTAACTTGGCGTCATTTTGATATCAATACTTTTGAGTAACTTGCCATTTTTGTACGTTGAAAACGTGTGTTTTATGAGATATTTCTTTTTGCAAAGCGTTTTATTACGAGAGTGAGAAATACGAAGTGACCCTGTAAGAAACGGTTGTGGATTATGGCTATCCTCGTGTGAATTTGTACAGTATGATGAGCGTGTACTGTTTAGCAGTTTCGGTTTGCTATATGTAAAACAGTGGCTGTGACAAATGGTGCGGTGGCGTAAGCATAAACGCAACAAAAACGCAGGTGAAATATGGCCAGTGTATGTATGTATGTACTCACGGATTTGATGGCCATCCAACGAGCCTTGATTGAGAAAAGAATCAGCAAGCCTGTAGAATTAGAGCTGCCTAGGTCGCAACTTGTGTACCCTGCTGTCCTGCTCCGTTGTCTGTTATTTCGTGGAGATGCACTTTTAGTGTTTGTAAGGTTTATAAGGCATTTTGATAGGCTTATCAGCAGGTGGGAATCCTGTTTGCTGTTTTGCTAAGCTAGAACCGGAAAACTTGATAGTGGAGAATAGGAGCAGACGCATATGTCCCAGCAGGCTTTGCATATGAGAAAATAACAACGGTGTGAGAGAAATTAGGACGAAATGATGAAATTGCGTAATTGAAACAATATGTTTTTAGCAGAATGGGTATGTAGGTGAAGGTTGAGATGATCACAGACTATAGTGCGGAGTAAATAAAGCGAGTTTAGTTTGACCATGACCATGAGCGAGCTTAGTTTCCTTATGGAACGGTATATATAACAGTCTCTATAAAACCTTTGTCGTTAAAGTGGAGGGTTAAGTAACGTGTGAAATTTATTGCACTGATGTGCTTTTCTCATGTTCAGTAGTAGTAGTTATAATTATGAGTGAGTCATGATTTTAAATATAATGTTTTAATGGGGAGTTGCAGAACGTACATACGTAGTAATTGTTTGTATGTGGCTAGATAGAGAACAGAGCGAGGTAACATGAATGTAGAAACGTGGCGTTTGCTGATAAGAAGGTTTTGTACGGTAGCCAAGTGAAGAAATATAGTAGAAATGGCAGAGTGGTGAACCGGTGTAACTTTTTAATAAAATGAATACATTTGCCGTCATGAAATGCATATGGGTGGCCGTGAGTGAGTTTTGGTAAAGAAAATATAAAAGCGTAAGAAAACGTTAGTGTAAAGGAGGAAATTATCTGCCTGAGGGCAAGGCGGGATTCAATCCTTCAACCGGAGGTTTACCAGTCTGTGACTTTGTTAGTGCAGCACCATGACATAGCTATGCAATGCCTGAAATATCATTAGCAAACCTGTCTATGGTTTTAAAGAAGAACACAGGCCAGTAAGCACAGAAGAGCTCCCGTTGAATCCATATGGCTTTGCAATATTGTAGCCGGTTAATAACTGAACGTGCAGACGGTACGTCATAATGCAGTGTATACGTTCGGTGAACGGCGGGTAGATATGGTGCAAAAGCAATAATTGAGAAGTAGTAGACAATTATTAGTGAGGGTAAAAGCAGGTCAAAGAAACATGTCCCTAGTTGGGTTTGAACCTGAGACCCCATGGTCCCAAGACTGTAACCTTACCCACTAGGCCACAGGCAGATTAGCTGTTTGAAGTGGAAATGTTTCAGAATAAGAAGGTATGGGTATTTTGCGTGTGTATGCGAGTTTTTGATTGGGTCGTGAGGGTGAGGATTTGGCTGATGTCGGTAAAATGTCCAATGGGGAGACATGTTGTTAGTGGGATAGGCGGCAGGAAAAATAAGAATGAGAAGAAGAAGAAGAAGGAGAAAACGCAAAATCCCCTTAGTTTGGGGCTTTATTGTGTGGACATGTGAAGTTGTTCATGAAATCTGTCTGTTGAAATGGGGTCAGAATGTACAGAATTTAATGTTTTTAAGGGCTGAGTGTATGTGGCTGTTGTGGTTATTTCTGTGGGGAACCCTGAAAAGTGCCAAACTCTCGGTGCTGTATAGGTATGGGGCATGCCCCCGCCAAGGCGTATCTGCCATCCCAATGTCTGTGCGTTATCATGTTCTTCTTGTGTGTATTTACAGGTCTGCCAGTTTGGGTCAGAACCCACTTGTGAATCTGATCTGGTGTGTTCAGGTGTCCTGAGACAGGGGGAGCTATTTCTAAAATGAGTTCCTCAGAGGAGACCGAGACTGACGATGGAACCCACGGCCTTGTGAGAAAGAGGTACAAATGCATGAATCAGAGAGTTAATGTGCTGTGAGTTAGAGCTGCAGTAAGAGGATGAGTTTAACTGGAAGCTCTGTCTCCATGTGCTGTGACTTAGAGCTGCAGTAAGAGGATGAGTTTAACTGGAAGCTCTGTCTCCATGTGCTGTGAGTTAGAGCTGCAGTAAGAGGATGAGTTTAACTGGAAGCTCTGTCTCCATGTGCTGTGAGTTAGAGCTGCAGTAAGAGGATGAGTTTAACTGGAAGCTCTGTCTCCATGTGCTGTGAGTTAGAGCTGCAGTAAGAGGATGAGTTTAACTGGAAGCTCTGTCTAAATGTGCTGTGAGTTAGAGCTGCAGTAAGATGATGAGTTTAACTGGAAGCTCTGTCTCCATGTTTGTTCACAGGGTCCAGGTAAAGAAGGCAGAGTCACCTGTACCCAGCTGTCTGTCTATGAAAAGTGATCATTCAATGCATCTTCCATTCAACTTCAGTGGAGAGTTCACAGGTGATCAAAGGTAATGAAACAAGTTCATACTGACACTACGGTTGAATAAAACTTAAATCTCAGTGGCTACTTTTTGGTTTAGTGGGGTGTATGATAGCACATTCTCGTCAACATGTGTGTATTAACTCATTTTAAAGTGTCATGATGTGTTTTATATCACATTCGGATGTGCTGTGAGTTAGAGCTGCAGTAAGAGGATGAGTTTAACTGGAAGCTCTGTCTCCATGTGCTGTGAGTTAGAGCTGCAGTAAGACGATGAGTTTAA